>NW_026968742.1:0-72477 GCF_028390025.1 Pseudophryne corroboree
GGGGGGGGCGGCACACAGCGGAGGAGGGGGGGGGCGGCACACAGCGGAGGAGGGGGGGGCGGCACACAGCGGAGGAGGGGGGGGCGGCACACAGCGGAGGAGGGGGGGGCGGCACACAGCGGAGGAGGGGGGGGGGCGGCACACAGCGGAGGAGGGGGGGGGCGGCACACAGCGGAGGAGGGGGGGGGCGACACACAGCGGAGGAGGGGGGGGGCGGCACACAGCGGAGGAGGGGGGGGGGCGGCACACAGCGGAGGAGGGGGGGGGCGGCACACAGCGGAGGAGGGGGGGAGCGGCACACAGCGGAGGAGGGGGGGGGCGGCACACAGCGGAGGACTCTGAGCACTCAGCATCTCTATGTGAAAAGCACAGCACATGTGGGGACGTGGACAATCTGGAGGAATCATGTTTCAGCTTGCCCCTAATTGAGGGGGGAGAAAAGTTACTGCAACTGAGGCACTTCAGTTCTACAAGAAGCTACGGTTCTGCTAAATATACTTTCTAGCCTGACTAACGGTATATATATTATTTTGTAATAAAACACAAATGTAATAGCCTGTGGCAAGTCCATGAATTTAGTGCACAAATGAATGAGCACAGTTTCTAGAGAGGCAGCTAGTACAGTAGGTATATATACTGGTACTGTACCTGAGTGACAGCTATACTGAGAGCTTGTGCCCTGCCTGGGGAATAGCCATTGCAGCGCTTCTTATTTGTGCTGCACTGTGCGGTATGTTAGTTACATTTTACCAGTATTCTGCAGAGGGGGATATGTTACAGGCCTGTCACCCATCCCCATACTCTCAGAAAGTGACATTAACCTGTCGCCCTGACACTGGAGTAGAGGAGTGAACTTCGTGCCGTCCGGGAAGGATCCGTGGTAGTGGTAGCGCACGAAGTCTCCGTCCTGCACACGGCGCCGGCACAGCTCCGGCTCCCAGCTCCGCTCAATGTGCAGCTGCGGCTCTCCGGGCACCGGCGGGGCGTCGTTACAGGTCACAAAGCTGACCAAGAAGGCGGCCTGCAGCGCCAGCACCGGCCAGCGGCTCACCGGTAATCCGCTACGCCTGATAGCCGCGGGGGGACAGTAGGAGCGACAGCAGCGGGCAGCCCACGGCACCACAGGCAGAGGAGACGCAGGCAGCCACCAGGAGCGTTCAGGCTGGCGGCCGCGCACACAGCGGGAGGGGAGTGTGGCCGGACACGCAGGGGGGAACGGGAAAATAAGCAGGGTACACAGTGGGGGGCTGCCTGATAATACTCACCCAGCGGTGTGCAGCTCCGGCGATCTTCTCCCGCTGGCTGTCCTCCTGCAGCTCCACGTGACTCCTTCCCTCTCTGTCTCCTCGTGCCCAACGGCCCAACTACAGCTACTCTCTGTACACCCCCTGCTGGCGGCCACTGCGCAGGCGCAACAAATTGAAATGCCCTATCTCTATAATGGGGCATATTTCTCTTCATTAAAAAAAACCTATAACTTTCTGAAAAACCACAACCCCAAAAGGCACTACACAGGGACATACTCTATCTAGTAAAACAAACCCCAAGTCTTAATTTGTCCTCTATCCTGAGTTATGCCTTCCCAAAAATCTCCTCATTCACTCTATAGGAAAACCATGTCAAAAAGCCACAGAGGGAGTGGCAGAAAAAAACTGACAGTTGGAACTTTAGGTTACTCCCAATTCCTCAATTTTTATTATTTTGCCCTGAAATTTGGCATGCAGCACCGGGTGACGATTCTACGCGGCCATGCCAAATTTCAGCTCAGTACGTCCAATCAGTTTTGAGGTGTAGCCCCTCAAACACCATGCCCCCATCTCAGAAGTTCCCTATGGGAGAATTCCGTTTGTTCGATTCAGCCCTTATTATATATATATATATATATATATATATATATATATATATATATATATATATATAGGGATAACCTTATACAAGTGTTTTTCCCCTTATAGCTGCAGTATCTTTATTACTGCGCTTAATCAGTGCCCCCCCCTCTCTTTTTTAACCCTTTCTGTAGTGCAGTGACTGCAGGGGAGAGACAGGGAGCTTCCCTCCAACGGAGCTGTGAGGGAAAATGGCGCCAGTGTGCTGAGGAGATAAGGCCGCCGATAAGGGGGCGGAGCCTATCTCCCATTTTTTTATGTATTTAGCAGGGGTTAAATGCATCCATATAGCCCAGGAGCTATATGTGATGCATTTGTTTTGCCATCCAAGGTGTTTTTTATTGCGTCTCAGGGCGACCCCCCCAGCGCCCTGCACCCTCAGTGACCGGAGTGTGAAGTGTGCTGAGAGCAATGGCGCACAGCTGCAGTGCTGTGCGCTACCTTGTTGAAGACAGGACGTCTTCTGCCGCCGATTTCTGGACAATCTTCATGCTTCTAGGTTTGTAAGGGGGCCGGCGGCGCGGCTCTGGGACCCATCCAAGCTGGGCCTGTGATCGTCCCTCTGGAGCTAATGTCCAGTAGCCTAAGATGCCCAATCCACTCTGCACGCAGGTGAGTTCGCTTCTTCTCCCCTTAGTCCCTCGATGCAGTGAGCCTGTTGCCAGCAACCTAACTAAAACTTTCACTAAGAAGCTCAGGAGAGCCCCTAGTGTGCACCCTTCTCGTTCGGGCACAGAGATCTGAGGCTTGGAGGAGGGTCATAGGGGGAGGAGCCAGTGCACACCAGCTAGTCCTAAAGCTTTCTTTAGATGTGCCCAGCCTCTTGCGGAGCCGCTATTTCCCCATGGTCCTTACGGAGTCCCAGCATCCACTTAGGACAGAAGTACAATTTCTCTGACGTCCTAACTGGTTCTTTTTCAACATAACATGCAGAAAACACAGTAATATACAGGTCTCATATGCAATAGGTACTAAAAATTAACAATGCATACTAAGAAGTAGAGAGAATTTTTAGTACTGTATACCCTGCCTCCAGAGAGCGGGATACAGGGAGACTCACCACACTTCCATATCCAAGCAAATGCGCTCGCAAGACGCTGAGTGGATTCAGACGCTACTGATGTACACTACCGCTCTTATATAACTGATAACGGACAAGGACGCTCACTGACGGACACGGACGCTGAGCGACTTCCACGTGTATGCAGACGCTAAGGCCTGCGACTCGGTCTGGGCGGGTTTATATCCAGTGTACACAACCGCAGCGTCTAAGCTGCGACCGAGTACCCTTGTGGTAGCGTCTGAGCCGGAAGTGAGGTCATTCAGTTCATGAAACGAGAGACACGCGAGAACTGGCCATGAACTCGGAGGAGGGGCGGCCAGGAGAGCGTCTGAATCCCCCTGTTGACTTAAACTCCCAGGATCGCGGCCTCTACCTAGTCCTGGCGCCTATAATCCTGGAGCATAGCGCTGTCGCACTCAAATGTTCGGCGCATCAACACACTGTAGTCTCCACCAAATCAGCGTAGCTGTGTCCTGACCCCTCTAGTAAGAGGAAGTCTAGTGTTCACTCTAGGCTGTTTTACCAGGGCGCCGGGCCCTGCCCGTTTTTTACCAGGCAAAACCCGCCCTGCCCCTTTTGCGGCGCCCTGCTAGAACAGCCGCCCGCTCCCTGCCCTCCCGGCGTGTATAGATGCCGTGCGCATGCACGCGGCATCCATTCACGCATTGGGAGAGGGCTGGGGGGGAAGCCCAGCACAGACGGAGGTGCTGGGCACGCCCCCAACAGTGACGTCGCCAGCCACAGACGCTCTCTATAGTAGCGTCTGTGGGCCGCACCGCCCCCTAAGATGACGTAGGCGTGGCCACACCCCCATTTTGCGCGCATGTGCCCCCGGATTCCGGCGCCCTGCCCCATTTCACTCCTAAAGTGAACACTAGAAGTCCATAGACTCATCGTCTCCCCATGCTCCGGCCACAGCCTGGTAACGTCTGCTGGACATGGTAACGTCTGCTAGAACATCCGACACAGACGCCCGTCGAGACAGCACTGATACCCGAAGGTAAGCGTAGTTGCGACCCGGTGGGGAGTTGTTGGAGCGACTCTTTCTAGTATGCGTTTAAGACGCTGTTAAGAGAAATCGCTCAAAAAACATATAGTAAGTCTATAAAAATAAAGTAAAGTAAAAGCTTGAGGCTGCTCTCTCAGCAGCCCTGTGACCATGCGGCTCCTGCCGCACCAAGCAAAAAACTGATCTGACTGAGTCAGTGGGCGGGACTATATAGTGGAGGCCCCAATGCATCCTGGGAGGTCAGAAAGCATGTGGCCGTGTTGGTGCCATTTTCGCTGTCGCTCGACAATATCCCAATGTTATCCTGTGGATAACCCTGTGGACCCAGCCAGAGAAATACACAATAAGCATTTCCTGTGAACTACCTATATTAAACAATAACCCTGACGCACTTAGCCCACTCAGGGTATAGAATATATGGATAGCAGGAGTGAGATACACGGAGTAGATATCACAGAGCAGTTACAAGCGGGGTTATAGAGGAGGCGCTATGCATTCTGGGAACAGTCAAAGCTTTTAGCCTGTTGGTGGTTCAGATCAAGATCCTACTCTACACCCCGATGTTATTCCTTGTGGAACCCAGTGTACCCTGCAGCAGAAAAAAAAACCCACAACACTATAATGACATTTGCATACAGTCAGATTAAACGGAGGTGAAACAGTATAATATCAGTGTATAATACACACAGCTTCTCTACAGATCATATAGTGACAGTCACTTTAGTATATGGGTGAGACCCTAAATCCCACCTACCTGATCCTCCTGTGGGGTCCTGTGATTCTCCTCTGTACAATCCTGGGAATACAGAGGACGGGGACATCTCTCTGGGGTATCTCTGTTACTGGGTCCATCTGTAGGAGACACACAGTGACTGAGTACAGTGTATATATGTGATTATCAGATGATGTGTGTATATAGGGGGCCCCATACCTGCTCTCCCCTGTACAATACATGACAGTCTCCTCTTACCCAGTGATGTGAGGGGCCGGTGATTCTCCATCATCACGTCCTTGTACAGACCCCTGTGTTCCTCTATATACTCCTCCTCCTGCATGGAGACATAGACAGTGACATCCTGACACCTTATAGGAACCTGACACACACAGTGATACAGTCATCACCCAGACACATCCCCTGGTGTTACTGTATAATGTCCCATTCCCAGCAGTCACCTCTCCAGTCATCACCCAGACACATCCCCTGGTGTTACTGTATAATGTCCCATTCCCAGCAGTCACCTCTCCAGTCATCACCCAGACACGTCCCCTGGTGTTACTGTATAATGTCCCATTCCCAGCAGTCACCTCTCCAGTCATCACCCAGACACGTCCCCTGGTGTTACTGTATAATGCCCCATTCCCAGCAGTCATCACCCAGACACATCCCCTGGTGTTACTGTATAATCCCCCATTCCCAGCAGTCACCTCTCCAGTCATCACCCAGACACGTCCCCTGGTGTTACTGTATAATGTCCCATTCCCAGCAGTCACCTCTCCAGTCATCACCCAGACACGTCCCCTGGTGTTACTGTATAATGCCCCATTCCCAGCAGTCATCACCCAGACACATCCCCTGGTGTTACTGTATAATCCCCCATTCCCAGCAGTCACCTCTCCAGTCATCACCCAGACACATCCCCTGGTGTTACTGTATAATGTCCCATTCCCAGCAGTCACCTCTCCAGTCATCACCCAGACACATCCCCTGGTGTTACTGTATAATGTCCCATTCCCAGCAGTCACCTCTCCAGTCATCACCCGGACACATCCCCCGGTGTTACTGTATAATGCCCCATTCCCAGCAATCACCTCTCCAGACATCCCCCAGACACATCCCCCGGTGTTACTGTATAATGCCCCATTCCCAGCAATCACCTCTCCAGACATCCCCCAGACACATCCCCCGGTGTTACTGTATAATGCCCCATTCCCAGCAGTCACCTCTCCAGTCATCACACAGACACATTCCCTGGTGTTACTGTATAATGCCCCATTCCCAGCAGTCACCTCTCCAGTCATCACCCAGACACGTCCCCTGGTGTTACTGTATAATGCCCCATTCCCAGCAGTCATCACCCAGACACATCCCCTGGTGTTACTGTATAATCCCCCATTCCCAGCAGTCACCTCTCCAGTCATCACCCAGACACGTCCCCTGGTGTTACTGTATAATCCCCCATTCCCAGCAGTCACCTCTCCAGTCATCATCCAGACACGTCCCCTGGTGTTACTGTATAATGCCCCATTCCCAGCAGTTACCTCTCCAGTCATCACCCGGACACATCCCCTGGTGTTACTGTATAATGCCCCATTCCCAGCAGTCACCTCTCCAGTCATCACCCAGACACGTCCCCTGGTGTTACTGTATAATGTCCCATTCCCAGCAGTCACCTCTCCAGTCATCACCCAGACAAATCCCCTGGTGTTACTGTATAATGTCCCATTCCCAGCAGTCACCTCTCCAGTCATCACCTAGACACATCCCCTGGTGTTACTGTATAATGCCCCATTCCCAGCAGTCACCTCTCCAGTCATCACCCAGACACGTCCCCCGGTGTTACTGTATAATGTCCCATTCCCAGCAGTCACCTCTCCAGTCATCACCCAGACACGTTCCCTGGTGTTACTGTATAATGCCCCATTCCCAGCAGTCACCTCTCCAGTCATCACCCAGACACGTTCCCTGGTGTTACTGTATAATGTCCCATTCCCAGCAGTCACCTCTCCAGTCATCACCCAGACACGTCCCCTGGTGTTACTGTATAATGTCCCATTCCCAGCAGTCACCTCTCCAGTCATCACCCAGACAAATCCCCTGGTGTTACTGTATAATGTCCCATTCCCAGCAGTCACCTCTCCAGTCATCACCCAGACACGTCCCCTGGTGTTACTGTATAATATCCCATTCCCCGCAGTTACCTCTCCAGTCATCACCCAGACACGTCCCCTGATGTTACTGTATAATGTCCCATTCCCAGCAGTCACCTCTCCAGTCATCACCCAGACAAATCCCCTGGTGTTACTGTATAATGTCCCATTCCCAGCAGTCACCTCTCCAGTCATCACCCAGACACGTCCCCCGGTGTTACTGTATAATGTCCCATTCCCAGCAGTCACCTCTCCAGTCATCACCCAGACACATTCCCTGGTGTTACTGTATAATGTCCCATTCCCAGCAGTCACCTCTCCAGTCATCACCCAGACACATCCCCTGGTGTTACTGCATAATGTCCCATTCCCGGCAGTCACCTCTCCAGTCATCACCCAGACACATCCTCTGGTGTTACTGTATAATGTCCCATTCCCAGCAGTCACCTCTCCAGTCATCACCCAGACACATCCCCTGGTGTTACTGTATAATTCCCCATTCCCATCAGTCACCTCTCCAGTCAGCAGCTGAATGATCTTGTTGGTGAGTTCCAGGATCTTCTTGTCATTGTCTCTCTCATGTATCAGTGAGTGAGGTGGAGGCACCGGGATGGGGCTCTGGGTCCTGCTATGTCCTCCTGACACGTGGGGATAGCTGGGCGTCTTCTTCACCACTGTATTCCTGTGAAATGCGGGAGACACCAAATATCATTGTATACACTCCTAGATCCCCTCACCTCCCCAGTCATGTCCCTGTATTATTATTATAGATATAAGTGATGTCACTGTGTCGCTCACAGATCCCCCTCACCTCAAGAAGGAGGGTGGCAGAAGACAGGCTAGTGGAAGGTGAGGGGGCAGCAGGGGCAGACGGGGTGGCATGTTAAGGGTCGGCAGGAAACACACTGGGGGCAGCAGGAAAGGTTGGTAGTAGAAGACAGGTGGCAGCAGTTGAGGTGGGAGGATGGGGGAGGCGGTAGGTGAGGAGGGGTTGCAGTAGAGATACAGTAATGACAGGCAGGGAGCTGCATGTGGGGGGGACGACGACAATGGTCAGCAGGTGAGGAAGGGAGCAGGTGAGGGGGTCAACAGGAGACAGGTGGGGAGCGGCTGGAGACTGAAAAGGGGGGCAGCAGAAAGTGGTGGCTGGGGGCCACAAGGCAAGGGGGGTTGCAGGGTGAGATGGGATACGACAGCCATTACCTGGAGGATGAGAGCGGCAGGAAATGGAGGAGGGTGGGGATGCTGTTAGCGTCTGCCAGTCTTGTAAATGTCCCTCCAAAAATGGTCGCCATCTCCTCTAGCAACAGTCTGAAGTGTCTCTGAGGCGGTGGCCATTTTGGGTGAGACACTTTCAACATTATTCCATGCGGAAAGCCAGACATGGAATACTGTCTCAAAGAGACCGCGGCCGCATGCGCCCCGTGTGATTGCACAGATCACCTAACCCTAGAAATGGCTCTGGTGGCAGAAGACTGGGGTGCGGCAGGAGATAGGTGAAGGGGCAACAGGAGAATGACAGGGAGCGGTAGGTTAGAAGGGCAGCAAGTGAGGGACAGACAGGGGGCTGCAGGCGAGGGGGCATTAGGAGAATGTCAGGGGCAGCAGGTGAGGGGGCATTAGGAGAATGTCAGGGGCAGCAGGTGAGGGGTATTAGGAGAATGTAGGGGCAGAAGGTGACAGACAGGGGGTAGTAAATGAGGGGGCATTAGGATGTCAGGGGCAGCAGATAACAGACAGACATCAGGTGAGTGGGCATTAGGCGAATGTCAGGGACATGAGAGGGAGTATTAGAAGTATATAGGGGCAGGAGAGGTTGGGGGCAGGAGAGGGGGTATTAGGAGAGGTTGGGAGCAGGAGACGGGGTATTAGGAGAGGATGGGGTCAGGAGAGGGGGTATTAGGAGAGGTTGGGGTCAGGAGAGGGGGTATTAGGAGAGGTTGGGGTCAGGCGAGGGGGTATTAGGAGAGGTTGGGGCAGGATAGGGGGTATTAGGAGAGGTTGGGGGCAAAAGAGGGGGCATTAGGAGAGGATGGGGGCAGGAGAGGGGGTATTAGGAGGGGGTATTAGGAGAGGATGGGGGCAGGAGAGGGGGTATTAGGAGAGGTGGGGGCAGGAGAGGGGGTATTAGGAGAGGTTGGGGCAGGAGAGGGGGTATTAGGAGAGGATGGGGGCAGGAGAGGGGGTATTAGGAGAGGTGGGGGCAGGAGAGGGGGTATTAGGAGAGGATAGGGCAGGAGAGAGGGTATTAGGAGAGGATAGGGCAGGAGTGGGGGTATTAGGAGAGGATGGGGGCAGGAGAGGGGGTATTAGGAGAGGATGGGGGCAGGAGAGGGGGTATTAGGAGAGGATGGGGCAGGAGAGGGGGTATTAGGAGAGGATAGGGCAGGAGAGGGGGTATTAGGAGAGGATAGGGCAGGAGAGGGGGTATTAGGAGAGGATGGGGGCAGGAGAGGGGGTATTAGGAGAGGATGGGGGCAGGAGTGGGGGTATTAGGAGAGGATGGGGGCAGGAGAGGGGGTATTAGGAGAGGATGGGGTCAGGAGAGGGGGTATTAGGAGAGGATGGGGGCAGGAGAGGGGGTATTAGGAGAGGATGGGGGCAGGAGAGGGGGTATTAGGAGAGGATGGGGTCAGGAGAGGGGGTATTAGGAGAGGATGGGGTCAGGAGAGGGGGTATTAGGAGAGGATGGGGGCAGGAGAGGGGGTATTAGGAGAGGATGGGGGCAGGAGAGGGGGTATTAGGAGAGGATGGGGGCAGGAGAGGGGGTAATTAGGAGAAGATGGGGGCAGGAGAGGGGGTATTAGGAGAGGTTGGGGCAGGAGAGGGGGTATTAGGTGAGGTTGGGGGCAGGAGAGAGGGTATTAGGAGAGGTGGGGGCAGGAGAGGGGGTATTAGGAGAGGATGGGGGCAGGAGAGGGGGTATTAGGAGAGGATGGGGGCAGGAGAGGGGGTATTAGGAGAGGATGGGGGCAGGAGAGGGGGTATTAGGAGAGGATGGGGGCAGGAGAGGGGGTATTAGGAGAGGATGGGGGCAGGAGAGGGGGTATTAGGAGAGGATGGGGGCAGGAGAGGGGGTATTAGGAGAGGATGGGGGCAGGAGAGGGGGTATTAGGAGAGGATGGGGGCAGGAGAGGGGGTATTAGGTGAGGTTGGGGGCAGGAGAGAGGGTATTAGGAGAGGTTGGGGCAGTAGAGGGGGTAATTAGGAGAAGATGGGGGCAGGAGAGGGGGTATTAGGAGAGGTTGGGGCAGGAGAGGGGGTATTAGGAGAGGTTGGGGCAGTAGAGGGGGTAATTAGGAGAAGATGGGGGCAGGAGAGGGGGTATTAGGAGAGGATGGGGGGCAGGAGAGGGGGTATTAGGAGAGGATGGGGGCAGGAGAGGGGGTATTAGGAGAGGATGGGGGGCAGGTGAGGGGGTATTAGGAGAGGATGGGGGGCAGGAGAGGGGGTAATAGGAGAGGATGGGGCAGGAGAGGGGGTAATAGGAGAGGATGGGGCAGGAGAGGGGGTATTAGGAGAGGATGGGGGCAGGAGAGGGGGTATTAGGAGAGGTGGGGGCAGGAGAGTGGGTATTAGGAGAGGATGGAGGCAGGAGAGGGGGTATTAGGAGAGGATGGGGGCAGGAGAGGGGGTATTAGGAGAGGATGGGGGCAGGAGAGGGGGTATTAGGAGAGGATGGGGCAGGAGAGGGGGTATTAGGAGAGGATGGGGCAGGAGAGGGGGTATTAGGAGAGGATGGGGCAGGAGAGGGGGTATTAGGAGAGGATGGGGGCAGGAGAGGGGGTATTAGGAGAGGATGGGGGCAGGAGAGGGGGTATTAGGAGAGGATGGGGCAGGAGAAGGGGTATTAGGAGAGGATGGGGCAGGAGAGGGGGTATTAGGAGAGGTTGGGGGCAGGAGAGGGGGTATTAGGAGAGGATGGGGGCAGGAGAGGGGGTATTAGGAGAAGATGGGGCAGGAGAGGGGGTATTAGGAGAGGATGGGGGCAGGAGAGGGGGTATTAGGAGAGGATGGGGGCAGGAGAGGGGGTATTAGGAGAGGTTGGGGCAGGAGAGGGGGTATTAGGAGAGGTTGGGGCAGTAGAGGGGGTAATTAGGAGAAGATGGGGGCAGGAGAGGGGGTATTAGGAGAGGATGGGGGGCAGGAGAGGGGGTATTAGGAGAGGATGGGGGCAGGAGAGGGGGTATTAGGAGAGGATGGGGGGCAGGTGAGGGGGTATTAGGAGAGGATGGGGCAGGAGAGGGGGTAATAGGAGAGGATGGGGCAGGAGAGGGGGTATTAGGAGAGGATGGGGGCAGGAGAGGGGGTATTAGGAGAGGTGGGGGCAGGAGAGTGGGTATTAGGAGAGGATGGAGGCAGGAGAGGGGGTATTAGGAGAGGATGGGGGCAGGAGAGGGGGTATTAGGAGAGGATGGGGGCAGGAGAGGGGGTATTAGGAGAGGATGGGGCAGGAGAGGGGGTATTAGGAGAGGATGGGGCAGGAGAGGGGGTATTAGGAGAGGATGGGGGCAGGAGAGGGGGTATTAGGAGAGGATGGGGGCAGGAGAGGGGGTATTAGGAGAGGATGGGGCAGGAGAGGGGGTATTAGGAGAGGATGGGGCAGGAGAAGGGGTATTAGGAGAGGATGGGGCAGGAGAGGGGGTATTAGGAGAGGTTGGGGGCAGGAGAGGGGGTATTAGGAGAGGATGGGGGCAGGAGAGGGGGTATTAGGAGAGGATGGGGCAGGAGAGGGGGTATTAGGAGAGGATGGGGGCAGGAGAGGGGGTATTAGGAGAGGATGGGGGCAGGAGAGGGGGTATTAGGAGAGGTTGGGGCAGGAGACAGGAGGGATGAGGGGACATTACCTGAAGGATGAGGCGGCAGGAGAGATCGCACCGTGGACACAGATGGATGTGTACCGGAAGTGGGCGGGGAGGTATTTCCGAGTCATCGTCACCCTAGTGCATGGGATTATGGGTAGTGACTACCACGGTAACTCAGCAACCAGGAGCAGCCCCGCCCACTCACTGCCCATAGGTCGCAGCCTCCAGTCACTGCTACACCCAGCCCCGCCCTCTCTCTCTCTCATAGGCCGCATTGCCCCGTCACTCATTTACCTCCAGCCCCGCCCACTCACCGCCCTGCAGTTTCTCGTCACGCAACAACCCCACTGCCTCGCCCACCTAACACTCTCCAGCTCATAGGTCGCAGGTTCCTGTCAGTTACAGCCAGCCCCGCCCTCCCTTGCTCTCATAGGCCACAACGCTCCGTCACTCATTTACCTCCAGCCCCGCCCTCTCTCTGCCCATAGGACGCATCGTTCGTCACAGAATTACACTGCCCCGCCCATTGGCTGCCGAATCCTATCACTCTCCTGCCTATTCACCGAGGCCACGCCTACTCTCCTGCTCATAGGCCGTAGTTAACAGTCACTGTCACACCCAGCCCCGCCCTCTTTCCGTCTCATAGGCCGCAATGCCCCGTCACTCAACTACCTCCAGCTCCGCCCACAGCACGGTGCTCCCGTCACTCAGCCATCATTAGCCCCGCCTACTCTCTAGCCCCGGCTCCCTCTACCGTAATACATGGTTGGTTCTATATCGGATTGACTGAAAGGACCTTGTGACGTACCTAGGGGAGGAGCTACGTCACCAGGGGGAGGAGCTACGGGCGAGCATGGTACCCGAAAAGTACCCTCACGGGCTCGCTTCGCTCGCCACCTAATTACTAAAGGTAATAGTTTGTGGCGTGGATAGTAGAGGAACTATCCCGCTGGCCTAGCTCCTCCCCCTTGTGGAAAAGGTCCCTTAGCCCACTTGATTCTAGCATCTACCCTGTATTACATCTCTATCTGCGCTAGCACAGACTAAGCCAACATGGCGGCGCCCACAGGGAGCCGGGAACATGGCGCCTGCCCCCGTCCTGATGCTGTGATGTGTGTATAATAATAATAATGGGTGATGTGTGGTCACAGCTGCTGTGTTACTGACCGGGCTGCAGCCACCTAGTCTTCATATCCCAGCACACACAGTGCCAGCCATGGTGGAGAGCCAGTGTGGGACTGGGGGGTGATGGGCCCATGGGGGAAATGTAGTGATAGGGGCCCATGGGGGGAATGTAGTGACAGGGGCCCATGGGGGGAATGTAGTGACAGGAGCCCATGGGGGGAATGTAGTGACAGGAGTCCATGGGGGGAATGTAGTGACAGGGGCCCATGGGGGAATGTAGTGACAGGGGCCCATGCAGGGAATGTAGTGACAGGGGCCCATTGGGGGGATGTATGACAGGGCCCATGTCAGCCATGGTGGAGAGCCAGTGTGGGACTTGGGTGTGATGGGCCCATGGGGGGAATGTAGTGATAGGGGCCCATACGGGGAATGTAGTGACAGGGGCCCATGGGGGGAATGTAGTGACAGGGGCCCATGGGGGGAATGTAGTGACAGGGGCCCATGGGGGGAATGTAGTGACAGGGGCCCATGCGGGGAATGTAGTGGCAGGGGCCCATGGGGGGATGTAGTGACAGGGGCCCATGGGGGGAATGTAGTGACAGGGGCCCATGGGGGGAATGTAGTGACAGGGGCCCATGGGGGGAATGTAGTGACGGGCCCATGCGGGGAATGTAGTGACAGGAGTCCATGGGGGGAATGTAGTGACAGGGGCCCATGGGGGAATGTAGTGACAGGGGCCCATGGGGGAATGTAGTGACAGCGGCCCATGCGGGGAATGTAGTGACAGAGGCCCGTGGGGGGGATGTAGTGACAGGGCCCCATGGCGGGAATGTAGTGACTGGGCCCATGGGGGGGATGTAGTGACAGGGGCCCATGGGGGGAATGTAGTGACAGAGGCCCATGGGGGGGATGTAGTGACAGGGGCCCATGGGGGGAATGTAGTGACAGGGGCCCATGGGGGTAATGTAGTGACAGGGGCCCATGGGGGGGATGTAGTGACAGGGGCCCATGGGGGGAATGTAGTGACAGGGGCCCATGGGGGGAATGTAGTGACAGGGGCCCATGCAGGGAATGTAGTGACAGGGGCCCATGCGGGGAATGTAGTGACAGGGGCCCATGTCAGCCATGGTGGAGAGGCAGTGTGGGACTGAGGGGTGATGGGCCTATGGGGGAAATGTAGTGACAGGGGCCCATGGGGGGAATGTAGTGACAGAGGCCCATGGAGGGGGGGGGATGTAGTGACAGGGGCCCATGGGGGGAATGTAGTGACAGGGGCCCATGGGGGTAATGTAGTGACAGGGGCCCATGGGGGTAATGTAGTGACAGGGGCCCATGGGGGGATGTAGTGACAGGGGCCCATGGGGGGAATGTAGTGACAGGGGCCCATGGGGGGAATGTAGTGACAGGGGCCCATGCAGGGAATGTAGTGGCAGGGGCCCATGGGGGGGATGTAGTGACAGGGGCCCATGGGGGAATGTAGTGACAGGGGCCCATGGGGGGAATGTAGTGACAGGGGCCCATGCGGGGAATGTAGTGACAGGAGTCCATGGGGGGAATGTAGTGACAGGGGCCCATGGGGGAATGTAGTGACAGGGGCCCATGCAGGGAATGTAGTGACAGGGGCCCATTGGGGGGATGTATGACAGGGCCCATGTCAGCCATGGTGGAGAGCCAGTGTGGGACTGGGGTGTGATGGGCCCCTGGGGGGAATGTAGTGATAGGGGCCCATACGGGGAATGTAGTGACAGGGGCCCATGGGGGGAATGTAGTGACAGGGGCCCATGGGGGGAATGTAGTGACAGGGGCCCATGGGGGGAATGTAGTGACAGGGGCCCATGCGGGGAATGTAGTTACAGAGGCCCATGGGGGGGATGTAGTGACAGGGCCCCATGGGGGGAATGTAGTGACTGGGCCCATGGGGGGGGATGTAGTGACAGGGGCCCATGGGGGGAATGTAGTGACAGAGGCCCATGGGGGGGATGTAGTGACAGGGCCCCATGGGGGGAATGTAGTGACTGGGCCCATGGGGGGGAATGTAGTGACAGGGGCCCATGGGGGGAATGTAGTGACAGGGGCCCATGCGGGGAATGTAGTGACAGGGGCCCATGTCAGCCTGGTGGAGAGGCAGTGTGGGACTGAGGGGTGATGGGCCCATGGGGGGAATGTAGTGACAGGGGCCCATGGGGGGAATGTAGTGACAGGGGCCCATGGGGGGAATGTAGTGACAGGGGCCCATGGGGGTAATGTAGTGACAGGGGCCCATGGGGGGGATGTAGTGACGGGCCCATGGGGTGAATGTAGTGACAGGGGCCCATGCGGGGAATGTAGTGACAGAGGCCCATGGGGGGGATGTAGTGACAGGGCCCATGGGGGGGATGTAGGGACAGGGGCCCATGGGGAGAATGTAGCGACAGGGTCCCATGCGGGGAATGTAGCGGCAGGGGCCCATGGGGAGAATGTAGCGACGGGCCCATGCGGGGAATGTAGCGGCAGGGGCCCATGGGGGGAATGTAGCGGCAGGGGCCCATGGGGGGAATGTAGCGGCAGGGGCCCATGTTGGGAATGTAGCGACGGGCCCACGGGGGGATGTAGTGACAGGGGCCCATGGGGGGAATATAGCGACAGGGGCCCATGAGGGGAATGTAGCGACAGGGGCACATGAGGGGAATGTAGTGACAGGGGCCCATGAGGGGAATGTAGCGACAGGGGCACATGAGGGAATGTAGCGACAGGGGCCCATGGGGGGAATGTAGCGACAGGGGCCCATGGGGGGAATGTAGTGACAGGGGCCCATGGAGGGAATGTAGTGACAGGGGCCCATGCGGGGAATTTAGTGACAGGGGCCCATGCGGGGAATTTAGTGACAGGGGCCCATGGGGGGGATGTATGACAGGGCCCATGGGGGGGATGTAGTGACAGGGCCCATGGAGGGAATGTAGTGACAGGGGCCCATGGGGGGAATGTAGTGACATGGGCCCATGGGGGGAATGTAGTGACAGGGGCCCATGGGGTGAATGTAGTGACAGGGGCCCATGCGGGGAATGTAGTGACAGAGGCCCATGGGGGGGATGTATGACAGGGCCCATGGGGGGGATGTAGCGATAGGGGCCCATGGGGGGAATGTAGCGACAGGGGCCCATGGGGGGAATGTAGTGACAGGGGCCCATGCGGGGAATGTAGTGCCAGGGGCCCATGGGGGGAATGTAGTGACAGGGGCCCATGGGGGTATGTAGTGACAGGGGCCCATGGGGGGAATGTAGTGACAGGGGCCCATGCTCAGTGCTGCGGTCGGCCACCACAGAGGCTTGGCTAGCTATGAGAGAGTGTATGATGTATATAGTAAATACTGTCAGTACATACAGGATAATGTAGCAGAGTTATAGCAGCAATGCCGCACTACTTTCTTCTTTAAGACAAGACTGAAGAATACTGCGGCTGTGTCTTTAAGACAAGACTGAAGAATACTGTGACTGTGTCTTTAAGAGGAGACTGAAGAATACTGCTGCTGTTTCTTTAAGAGAAGTATATTACGGGGAAGCTGGCACCCCACCATGGGACTCAGGATAGACCGGCAGTACCGCCCAGTTAACTGTACAGCGTACCGGGGAGCTGGCGGGTATCAAAACAGCGAGGAATGGCTAGCCAACACAGGGAGCGGAGTCGGGACCAGGACACTTGGATGGACACAGATAAATCTGCTGGAGCTCAGAGCTGGGATGCTGTCTAGTAACAACAAAGCACTGGAAGAGAGTGCCTAAAGCTCAGCTTATTTTATAGGTAGTGAAGCCACGGGATTGGCTAACCACTTACCCCAGTGGTACAGAATAAACTGGTCTCCAACATGGCCGCCTCCTGTGCTGCAAACACACAGAAGCACTGCAGCCTACCTGATTCTCAATATTCTTGGTCTCCCAGAAGTCACAAAATCCTCACTGCTGACTGCCCCGCCCCCTCCCTGCTGCCACACTAGCACCACAGCAGCCATACCGACAGTGGCCGGACCCCGGACCTCGCGGTGGTGAGTTCCCGCGCCATGTCCCCTTGCGGTCGCACAGCAGCGCCAACATCCGCACCGGCAGTGGCCAGACCCCGGACTCAGCGGCAGTGAGTACTCACCTCATGGCACATAGCAACCAAACCGGGGTCTAGCTTTTATCCTCTAATACAGGCATTCCCAACCACGGTCCTCAAGGCACACTAACAGTCCTGGTTTTAGTGATATCCAGGCTTGAACACAGGTGACTTAATTTGTACCTCAGTTATTTTGATTTAACCATGTGTGCTGCAGCCTGGATATCACTAAAACCTGCATTGTTGGTGTGCCTTGAGGACTGTGGGAATGCCTGCCCTAATAGGTGCTAGATAAATGGTAAGTAAAATCTGAATGGTTGCTATGGGCAACATCTCTACTTCTAAAAAGCCGCACCTTAGTAAATATACCCCTTACTCATTACTCTGACAAGGTGAGACTACTTCTCTGGCATCCTCCCATGAAGGTGCCAGGTGCAGTGAAACGCGTAACGTGAGTCACACACTACACAGCTGCTGCATATATGAAATACACTTCCATTTTACCGCTAAGATCTCTAAGAAACCACTTCTTGCACCCCGGTATCTGTGGTGTACTGACACCATACCTGTGCAAACTGCAGAAGTCTGCCTCCCACCCTGGGGTCTCACAGGTGGAGGCCCGCATGGTCAGGTGGAGGGTATTTCTTCTAATTTGGAAATCGTACGTCTGGTTGCCCAGGCATGTAACGGTTTTGATTGAAACAGTTGATTGAAACTGTCTGGAATAAGCTTGTCCTTTTGCTTTGACCTGGGTCTGAAAGGACCGGAAAGCAGAGGATTTTGGTTTAGAAGTTGATGTTGGGAGCAGAAACGCTGATTTAGAGGCTGCTAAAATGGCCACTATTTTCCTCCAAATCCATTACAAACAGAATATATTCAGCAAAGGGAGGGATTCCAATGTCTTCTTGGATTCTGAATCCCTCTTCCAGGGCTGTAGCCACACTGCTCGGCCAGCTACTACTGAGGTAGCTGAAGCTTGGGAAGCTTGAAGGCCTGTATCTAAGGCTGCTTATTCCAACTAGGCAGCTGCTTGCCTTATATTTGTTATATAGGATAGCTGTTCTCTTGTGGCGTTCACTGAGAGACTGTCCTCTAAATGTGTCCACCCAGCCTGCAACAGCCTTGGCCACCCATGCTGAGGCCATAGCTGGTCTTGTTATTGCCCCTGTAAGGGAAAAAATGGTTTTAAGACAGGTTTCAACTTTTCTGTCTGTCAGGTCTTTCAAAGAAGACTTTTATGGTATAGGCCAGTGATGGGGAACCTTTGGCACTCCAGCTGTTGTTGAACTACACATTCCAGCATGCCTTGCTACAGTTTTGCTATTTGGCCATGCTAACACTGTAGTAGGGCATGCTGGGATGTGTAGTTCAACAACAGCTGGAGTGCCAAAGATTCCCCATCACTGGTATAGAAATGTAGAAGTGCGCACTAGACGTACCACATTAGCATCAACTGTGGGAGGTAGTTCCCATTAAGCACATTCTACCGGTGGAAGAGGGTAAAAAGAAGCCATTTTCTTTGGCAGTGTAAACCTCTTATTTGGTGTACCCCATGCTTCCTGCATGATTTCAGTAAGCTGATCTGATTGCGGGTATTCAGCTAAGACTGGAGTCTTAGACTTTGATGGTGGCTCCTGTTCTTCTATTGTCAATATGGACTTTACCACGTGAATCACTGCGGGCACATCCACTGAGACAATCTTCTTCACCTGAGGGGGACTCAGGGAGGGAGGAGTCAGCCTCATCTTCTGATGACATCTCACATCCTGAAAGCTGTGTAGACTGTGAGGACGGTGTCAGACGTCTACGTGCCTTCCCTTCCACAGACTTGTCATCCTGTAACATCTGCTGAAAGGCCGCAGAGGTCTGAGCCAAATCCTGGACTGAATGTGAGGACACATCTCCCCATGGAGGCTGTGGAGGAAACCCTGTAGCTGGAGGTATAGCAGGTGTAGCCAAGTGATCCGCTATACGCGTCAAAACCTGCGCAAAAGAAGCCACCCAAGGTGGTTGTTGTACTGGTGCTGGTTCTAGGCGAGAAGCAAGTTGGTCAGCTTGATTTAGTTTAGGAACATAACAATCCAAAGGTTTGAGAGGGACAGAAAAGAGATATAATACGTATATATAACAACATAGTATTAAAGTCAGACAGCAGAACTAAGCACAAGTCACAAACAATGCGATAAACTATACAACTGCAATGGGCACTTACTCAACTCCTCAGCACCACAGGGGTAGGTAGGAGTCAGAGCTGTATAACCTGGCCCTTAGGAATGGTATACAGGGAGGCTAAAGCCAGCGTTCCTTAAGACATGCTGTAACAAATTTCACCCAGAGTATATTGTCGCCCAGTGATCTGTATGTGACACCCATCACTGGTATAGAAATGTAGAAGTGCGCACTAGACGTGGGCAGGACGCATAATTATATACATGGGGCAGGACACATAATTATATACACGGGGCAGGATGCATAATTATATACATGGGGCAGGGCGCATAATTATATACACGGGGCAGGACACATAATTATATACACGGGGCAGGACGCATAATTATATACACGGGGCAGGACGCATAATTATATACACGGGGCAGGACACATAATTATATACACGGGGCAGGACACATAGTTATATACACGGGGCAGGACACATAATTATATACACGGGGCAGGGCGCATAATTATATACACGGGGAGGACACATAATTATATACACGGGGCAGGACACATAATTATATACACGGGGCAGGACGCATAATGATATACACGGGGCAGGACGCATAATGATATACACGGGGCAGGACACATAATTATATACACGGGGCAGGACACATAATTATATACACGGGGCAGGACACATAATTATATACACGGGGTAGGACGCATAATTATATACACGGGGCAGGACACATAATTATATACATGGGGCAGGACGCATAATTATATACACGGGGCAGGACACATAATTATATACACGGGGCAGGACACATAATTATATACACGGGGCAGGACACATAATTATATACACGGGGCAGGACGCATAATTATATACACGGGGCAGGACGCATAATTATATACACGGGGCAGGACACATAATTATATACACGGGGCAGGACACATAATTATATACACGGGGCAGGACACATAATTATATACACGGGGCAGGACACATAATTATATACACGGGGCAGGACACATAATTATATACACGGGGCAGGACACATAATTATATACACGGGGCAGGACACATAGTTATATACACGGGGCAGGACACATAGTTATATACACGGGGCAGGACACATAATTATATACACGGGGCAGGACGCATAATTATATACACGGGGCAGGTCACATAATTATATACACGGGGCAGGACACATAATTATATACACGGGGCAGGACACATAATTATATACACGGGGCAGGATGCATAGTTATATACACGGGGCAGGACGCATCATTATATACACGGGGCAGGACGCATAATTATATACACGGGGCAGGACACATAATTATATACACGGGGCAGGACACATCATTATATACACGGGCAGGACACATAATTATATACACGGGGCAGGACACATAATTATATACACGGGGCAGGACGCATAATTATATACACGGGCAGGACACTTAATGATATACACGGGGCAGGACGCATAATTATATACACGGGGCAGGGCACATAATTATATACACGGGCAGGACACATAATTATATACACGGGGCAGGGCACATAATTATATACACAGGGCAGGGCGCATAATTATATACACGGGGCAGGACACATAGTTATATACACGGGGCAGGACGCATAATTATATACACGGGGCAGGACACATAATTATATACACGGGGCAGGACACATAATTATATACACGGGGCAGGACACATAATTATATACACGGGGCAGGACACATAGTTATATACACGGGGCAGGACGCATAATTATATACACGGGGCAGGACGCATAGTTATATACACGGGGCAGGACGCATAATTATATACACGGGGCAGGACGCATAATTATATACACGGGGCAGGACGCATAATTATATACACGGGGCAGGACGCATAATTACATACACGGGGCAGGACACATAATTATATACACGGGGCAGGACGCATAATTGTATACACGGGGCAGGATGCATAATTGTATACACGGGGCAGGACGCATAATTGTATACATGGGGCAGGACGCATAATTGTATACACGGGGCAGGACGCATAATTGTATACACGGGGCAGGACGCATAATTGTATACATGGGGCAGGACGCATAATTATATACACGGGGCAGGACGCATAATTATATACACGGGGCAGGGCGCATAATTATATACACGGGGCAGGACGCATAATTATATACACGGGGCAGGGCGCATAATTATATACACGGGGCAGGACACATAATTATATACACGGGGCAGGACACATAATTATATACACGGGGCAGGACGCATAATTATATACGGCATATAGGCCGGCCGTCACACACAGGGCAGATATATATATATATATATATATATATATATATATAGTCCATGTATTCCGGCTCTCTATTAAAAAAGAATTCCTGCACCGGGTGCCTTCGTAAAACAACCACTAGACGTGGCACTCCTGGAGTCTTGTGAAATAAATCTCGTCAGCAGGCAGTTAGATGAAACAACGTTTCAATGCCAATTTTTATTTAGGCATTTTCCTCAGGTTACAAACATATACAAAAAACGTCTTACCTATAAAGGCTACTGATCACTCTGTGCTCCTGCCGCGTGTGGCGTGCGGGACACCGCCCGCTCCGTCCGGCGCGGCTGCAGTGACGTCACCCTATGTCACTTCCCATGTGTGCATACCATCACCATAGTTACGTACACAGAACAAACAGGTTGCCTAGGATCGACCACGTACCGGCCTCTATTAGAGGCGGCGACGGGGGTGGCAACCTCTTGAGATTAGAAGCACGCTGGATCTATCGGCTGGGTACCATCCATCCAAAAGGACTTAATGAGTCCCAGGGCTTTAATTGTTTTTTATAAACTACATAGTCATCTTAGCTTCCGTTCTTATATATAAGTTGACACTATAGGCAGTCACCATTGTTCTCTCATACATTTACCTGTTTTTGTCATTTTGATTGACATCCCTTGACTAGGTGTTTCTGCACACTAGTTTTATTAGCAGCATTCAGGGAGTATATATTAACACTAAAATACAAATGAAATATTTCTCTCTTTTTGGATAATATGGAGCTATAGGTAACAGTATGAGCATATAGGCCCCCATATATATGATCAGCAATATAGATCGTAGTAATGTTGTTTGGATCTTATGATACACAGTACAGTTTTTAAGTATATGGCAGTGACAGCACTTTGTCCTGTTTTTTTGCTAATATGTTGCACTGTGCACAGTTTGTTTCTAGGCCAAATATTACAATGGACTCCGGGTGTTCATCTGCCTTATATACTGACATAGTATATCTATGGACATACATTGAGCACGATTTAAATATGGTATTTGTAATAAGCGGCTGAAGCCGTTAGCGCTGCATCCTGTCCCTAGGCAACCTGTTTGTTCTGTGTACGTAACTATGGTGATGGTATGCACATATGGGAAGTGACGTAGGGTGACGTCACTGCAGCCGCGCCGGACGGAGCGGGTGGTGTCCCGCACGCCACACGCGGCAGGAGCACAGGGTGATTAGTAGCCTTTATAGGGAAGACGTTTTTTGTATATGTTTGTAACCTGGGGAAAATGCCTAAATAAAAATTGCCATTGAAACGTTGTTTCATCAAACTGCCTGCTGACGAGATTTATTTCACAAGACTCCAGGAGTCTAGTGGTTGTGTGTATATATATATATATATATATATATATATAAACAAACAATGGAGCACTTACCAGTCTTTTCTTAATTAAGTATCAACAGGAGTTTATTAACCA
Organism: Pseudophryne corroboree; assembly: GCF_028390025.1. Classification (NCBI taxonomy): domain Eukaryota; kingdom Metazoa; phylum Chordata; class Amphibia; order Anura; family Myobatrachidae; genus Pseudophryne; species Pseudophryne corroboree. The sequence continues at coordinate 22,780 of NW_026968742.1, forward strand.
GACAGCACAGCATGACTGTTCACTGCAGTCCAGCATAAATTCCCAGGTCCTCAAACGTTTTCGGTCATACACAGACCGTCATCAGGAGACACAAATTTCAATAGAAAGCTGTCCCATCATAATCTCCTTGTAGTTTACAATGTGTAAGCCTGATTGATATACAATATAATAATACAATGCCTTTACTGAGTTCTCATAAAGAATGGACATAATAATACAATAAATGCACAGAAAGATAAAGGTTTATTGTAAATCCAAGAACATTTTTATATATAAGTAAAAAGAAGGTAAACAAGTAAATCAGTGACATTGAGAAACGTATCAGACAGTGATATTTATGATTCATATATCGGATAATTAGGTTACTGTGTTAATCACATATTAAATCTTGAATTCATTACATGTTATACGAAAAATGTAATCTACAACATTGAATGTATCTGTGGCCTATCATATATAGGCAGGACATTGAGACCCCTTCTTAGAAACATCAGAAATGGTTTGGACAGTCATGCATTATCTATCCATTTCTGAAAATGTCATGATTGCTCCCCTACAGCCATTAAACATTTCATTGTTATTCAGTGGGTGAGGGGGCATTGGAAAAAAAGAAACATAGGTGCCCAATTGGCAAAGGCAGAAATGAAAAGAATATATGACTTAGGAACATTGAAACCAGGCGGTCTTACCACTGACTTCGAGGTGAAATGGTTTCGTTAAATCGATTATCTTTTGTTATCAGCATTCCCCTTTTCTAATACTGTGCGTGTGTACTATCTCAAAGTGGTGAAGGGAGATTGATGTTTATGCTATGAACATACACTTTTGAGTTATATTTACCTATGCCGTATTTGCAATATTAATAAAATGTGTTATTTTGTTTTGTTATCATTGAAACAGCCAAATTTGTTATCCACGCGTCACTATGGCAAAGGGACGCGATCTAAAGGAAACGGTCCCCGCACAAAGAGTCATGGGACTTGTAGTTTCTGATGTATAGAGACTTGCGCGCTGGGACCAATCAGAGCCTAGCAGGAGGTTTTTAAATACCTCCGGATGTACACGGACTCATTCACCTTCTAAGGCATACCTTGAGAAAGACCCCGGCGAGGGTCGGAATGCATGGGTGCCGCTATTGGGGCACCGGACGATCGCTGAGGTGGACATGCCGGAAATACTTGGAGCTGCAGCCAGGGACCTTTTTCCTACTCACATGTTTTTAAGAACTGAGCGTTGCCAGTTCTTTACAACGAATTGGTAATTATCCATCCCGCGAGTCTGTTCAGGATTCCCCATCATTTAAATGTGTTTCATATGCTGCTACCATACGTGGGATATTTCTGGTGCATGCGCATTTGAGAACTAGTAAAACAGTTCTCCTAACACATTGGTAATTGCATTTATTATCCAGCTACATATGGATACATGTTTAGTGTTACATCTTGTATAAAATTCCATTTCATGTTTTTTAACATTATCCTTGTTGGGATTTTTTTAACATTGTGTCATGTATGTTATTTATTAAAACAGTATTATAATATGCACTTTCTGTTTTTTCTCTCAAATGGACATGTTATTTGACTGAGAGAAAAGATGACACCATCTTCCCAATCATTGGAATAAGTATCTTTGAGTTTGTTTATGCGCTGGTGGAACGGTTTCTCTACTCTTTGCACTTGAATCATTGGTGGAGGGCTGGAAAAACCTCTTTTTTGAGATATAGTATCATCAGATGCACAGTGCGCACAGATTCAGGTGCTTCTTTCATTTTGCATACAATAAGAGAAGTCTATTGGGCAGAGGTCAGACCAGTGTCACATGACCTCCCCTTTGCATCTGCTGCCCTTTGTGTGCCCTTTGGACAGTGGACAAGGGGATGAGAGTACACTGGGTTTCCTTTGCATCTGCTGCCCTTTGTGTGCCCTTTGGACAGTGGACAAGGGGATGAGAGTACACTGGGTTTCCTTTGCATCTGCTGCCCTTTGTGTGCCCTTTGGACAGTGGACAAGGGGATGAGAGTACACTGGGTTTCCTTTGCATCTGCTGCCCTTTGTGTGCCCTTTGGACAGTGGACAAGGGGATGAGAGTACACTGGGTTTCCTTTGCATCTGCTGCCCTTTGTGTGCCCTTTGGACAGTGGACAAGGGGATGAGAGTACACTGGGTTAGGCCAGAGATGAGAGATCTGTTGTACTGAAACCCTCACCTTAGCCGGGGAGTGAGGGGGGCACCACACAATGGGGAGGCGGTCGGTAGAGTTAAAACAGTCAAAATTCCAACAGGGTCAAAAGGTCAACGGAGTCGACATGTTTTTATGGTTTTTTCATGCTTTTACTTTTTTCCATTCACTATACACGTCACAAACTATTTCCTTTAGTAACCTTGTGGCGAGCAAAGGGAACTACTGAAAGAAAAACATATTGTTAGTAAGAGAAATAATACTTCTCAAGCCGGGGGAAGAGAAATGCTGATGCACACTCTAAGCACTAAGAACACTTATTAGCACACATTTAAGCAAATATGCGGGTACATGCACCGCGACCAGGTGATTTCATCACATGGGTCCCTAACATCTCTAATACTATCACATTATATACATTTATATAGGTCTTATCTTCAAATAAAGCCCTTATTAATGTGTGGTCAGCAATGTAGGAACCTGCGCTAATTAAAACACATGAAGGTAGATGGGAGGGGTGCCAATACCAAAGTGAAGGAACCTTACATTCAAGTGTACAATATATACACAAATATAGAGGAAAAAAAGGGAGGGACTGGACTTATCAAGCTGTCAGTGCCGGGACATGGTCCTGGGCACAAGGACCATAGGTACCCACATTGGTTGTGGTTGGACGCACGTTTCGCCGCAAGAAGGCTTGTTCACCAAGGTAAGTGTGAGAGGGCCTAGTGCTCCTATTTATACCACATGAGGCATATGTTCAGTTAATTGGGAGGGCTGTTTGGGGAGGAGCCAAAAGTTCAGCCCATCGGAGATTCAAAATTCCTGAACCAGTAAGGAGTAGCTTGTGCATTGCCATAGTGACAGGGGGAGTGGTTAATGGACCTAAGATGGCAGCTGAAAAATGCCCTCCCCCACCCCATCCACACAATGAGAGAAGGTGATCTTACAGAACAGGAAACAGGTAAACAACAAAAACATAAAACTGCAGGTATAAGATGTAATGTAACACACGTAATAGATGGTCACATAGAACCGGGATCAGGATACGATGTATATGGAGAGGTCAGACAGAAAGCTTCCCCCATGCAGACACATTTCCCCTTCTGTATATGTAATGTATGGTGTAACTAGATCTGACTCCTGTCATTCTCACCAGTAATAATGTTACTTATACATTTCCCCTTCAGTATATGTAACGTATGGTGTAACTAGATCTGACTCCTGTCATTCTCACCAGTAATAATGTTACTTATAGATTTCTCCTTCTGTATATGTAACGTATGGTGTAACTAGATCCGACTCCTGTCATTCTCACCAGTAATAATGTTACTTATACATTTCCCCTTCTGTATATGTAACATATGGTGTAACTAGATCTGACTCCTGTCATTCTCACCAGTAATAATGTTACTTATACATTTCCCCTTCTGTATATGTAATGTATGGTGTAACTAGATCTGACTCCTGTCATTCTCACCAGTAATAATGTTACTTATACATTTCCCCTTCTGTATATGTAACATATGGTGTAACTAGATCTGACTCCTGTCATTCTCACCAGTAATAATGTTACTTATACATTTCCCCTTCTGTATATGTAACGTATGGTGTAACTAGATCTGACTCCTGTCATTCTCACCAGTAATAATGTTACTTATACATTTCCCCTTTTGTATATGTAACATATGGTGTAACTAGATCTGACTCCTGTCATTCTCCTCAGTAATAATGTTACTTATACAGCACTTTCCTCCCAATAGCACTCACAGAACTTTACATTCACATTTACACAGAGTAAAATATACACAATTAGTAGAACAGAATAAAGGACTCAGCATGTGGGATGTATTATGTAGGCAGTGAAGGAACATTAATGAAACGCGTGAGTTACAGTCATCAGTCTGTTTGTGGTCTCCAGAGTGGAGGTCTTTTGGACTGTGTGAGGTAGCAGGTTCCATGATCAGGGCTACAATGCTAATAGATCATCCTCAAATGAATTACTGGAGATTCATGGTACTGCTGGTAACAGTCCTTCATGTGCAGATGGAAGCAAGCAGGGCAGTAAGGAGGCAGAAGCTGCTTCTGGTACCATGGACCCTGGTCATGTAGGGCTGGGAGAGTCAGTAAGATTATGTAATAGAGTCACCATCTTACAGGCAGCCGGTAAAGGGAGCAGAGAATGGGTGTTATGTGGCAGGAACTGGCTGGTTAGGTAACAGCCTGGCTGCTGCATTCTGTACAAGCTACAAGCGGTGCAATTCTTTTGCTGGGAGACCCAGGTAGAGGACATTGCCTTAGTCAATGCGTGATGATACAAGTGCATGTATGACTGTAGGTAGGGCTTCTGAGAGAATCAGGTGCTTGATTTTGGATATGGTCCACTGATGAAAGAACAAGGATTCGAATGTGGCCGATACCTGATGTTGTGTCAGACACAACCCAAAACTCCGCACATGATCAGCATTTTGTAACTCTGAACCCACATGCATAAGTTCAGTTGATTGGCAACGCTGTAGTCTTGTTGGTGACCTTCTACCATAAAAACCTCTGTTTATCCAGGACTGAGTCACAGACAACTGGCATCACCCACACCTGGAGCTCAGCTAGACAGCCACTTAGGATTGGTATTGGGTTTCCGAGTACACAGAGCAAAAGACAGGTCATCTACATAGCAGTGGTAGACCAGGGCATGACGTCTAATTGTTTCACCCAGTGGCCGCAGGTATATTGCAAAAAGCATAGGAGAAAGGACAGGACCTTGAGGAACATTGCATGGTAATGGTGATGAGATTAAAAAGGTTCCTCACTTGTGTGATGTCTATTGTGTGCAACAGAGCTGATTATGACACTCAGAGCATGGAAATGCTTTTTCACCTATGACTTCTCCGATGTCTAACCAGATCTGATAGCTGTGTAAAACATTTCCCACACTCAGAACATGAAAATGGTTTCTCACCTGTGTGACTTCTCTGATGTATAACAAGTTCTGGTTTACGTCCAAAACATTTCCCACACTCAGAACATGAAAATGGTTTCTCACCTGTGTGACTTCGCTGATGTACAGAGAGATATGATTTATGTGCAAAACATTTCCCACACTCAGAACATGGAAATGGCCTCTCACCTGTGTGACTTCTCTGATGTTTAACAAGATCTGATTTATGTGCAAAACATTTCGCACACTCAGAACATGGAAATGGTTTCTCACCTGTGTGACATCGCTGATGTTTAACAAGATTTGATTTCAATGTAAACCATTTCGCACACTCAGAACATGGAAATGGTTTCTCACCTGTGTGACATCGCTGATGTTTAACAAGATTTGATTTCAGTGTAAAACATTTCCCACACTCAGAACATGGAAATGGCTTCTCACCTGTGTGACTTCGCTGATGTATAACAAGAGCTGATTTATGTGCAAAACATTTCCCACACTCAGAACATGGAAATGGCCTCTCACCTGCCTTAGCTGGCTGATGGGTAATAAGCTTTGTGTTCTGTGTAAAACTTTTGGCATCTATAGAACAGGGAAACACTGTATCTACTGTCAGAGCTGTAACAGATGCACCAATATCAGAGTGATCAGGAGAACATTTCCCAGGACCAGAGGGATCAGCTAATAGAGCTGGATGTAGAATTGGGGTAATGGGGTTAGCTCCTGGAGAATCCTGTCTACTGTCATTATCTTTTATTTCACAATCCGGGGATAACATTAGATGTCCTTCTGAGATGTTCCTGCTTGTGTGTCCATCTGCTGGAAGTAAAAAACATTATGCACATATGAATTTTCATGAAGCAAATTAAAATAGGATTTTAATACCTACCGGTAAATCCTTTTCTCTTAGTCCGTAAAGGATGCTGGGGACTCCATAAGGACCATGGGGTATAGACGGGATCCGCAGGAGACATGGGCACACTATAAGACTTTAAAAGGGGTGTTAACTGGATCCTCCCTCTATGCCCCTCCTCCAGACTCCAGTTAGAGAACTGTGCCCAGGGTGACGGACATTTCGAGGAAAGAATTTATTGTGTAAACACGGTGTCATACCAGCTCACACCTCGAACATACCGCAGAACGTGGCATTCAAGAGAATACCAGCCAACGGCATGAAAAATACTCAGCCACATGCTGAGAAAATATGCAACACAACCAGTGTGTCAACACAGACAATAAGCATGGCATGAACAACTTCAGCAACAGTCTGACAGAAAAGAAACATCCCAAGAGTGTAACCATAACCAATAACTGCAGACACAGTACACACTGGGATGGGCGCCCAGCATCCTCTACGGACTAAGGCCCTCATTCCGAGTTGATCGGTCGCAATGCGAATGTAGCAGAGTTACACACGCTAAGCCGCCGCCTACTGGGAGTGTATCTTAGCTTCTTAAAATTGCGACCGATGTATTCGCAATATTGCGATCACAAACCTCGTAGCAGTTTTAGAGTAGCTTCAGACTTACTCTGCCTGTGCGATCAGTTCAGTGCTTGTCGTTCCTGGTTGACGTCACAAACACACCCAGCGTTCGCCCAGGCACTCCCACCGTTTCTCCGACCACTCCTGCGTTTTTTCCGGAAACGGTAGCGTTTTCAGCCACACGCCCCTAAAACGCTGTGTTGCCGCCCAGTAACACCCATTTCCTGTCAATCACATTACGATCGCCGGAGCGAAGAAAAAGCCGTGAGTAAACTTACTTTCTTCATAGCAAAGTTACTTGGCGCAGTCGCAGTGCGAACATTGCGCATGCGTACTAAGCGGATTTTCACTGCGATGCGATGAAAAACACAGAGCGAACAACTCGGAATGAGGGCCTAAGAGAAAAGGATTTACCGGTAGGTATTAAAATCCTATTTTCTCATACGTCCTAGAGGATGCTAGGGACTCCGTAAAGACCATGGGGTTTATACCAAAACTCCAGACCGGGCGGGAGAGTGCGGACAACTCTGCAACACTGATTGAGCAAACATGAGGTCCCCATCAGCCAGGGTATCAAACTTGTAGAGCTTAGCAAAAGTGTTTGAACCCGACCAAATAGCCGCTCGGCAAAGTTGAACCGCCGAGAACCATCGGGCATCCGCCCAAGAAGAGCCCATCTTCCTAGCAGAATGGGTCTCCACCGACTTCGGCAAGGGCAATCCAGCTGTAAAACGAGCACGCCGAATCGTATCACAGATCCAGCGTTTTACAGACTGCATAGACGCAGGCGCCCCAATCATGTTGGGAACATACCGGACAAACGGAACCTCTGTTTCCCCATTCTGAGCAAAATTGCCGACATAAATATTCAAAGCCCTGACTACATTGAGAGACTATAAATCAGCCAATATTTAAATAACCACAGGCATCAAAATATGCTGGTTTCTGCAAAACACAGAAGCCACCTTTTGGCAGAACTATTATCCGAGTTCTCAATTCCGCTCAATCCACATGGAAGATCAAACAGGGGCTCTTGTGAGACAAAGCCGCTACTTCCGACACCCGCCTTGCGGATGCCAAAGCCAATAACATGACCACTCTTCAAGAGAGAAATTTTAACACAACCATTCAAAAGGTCCAATCAATGTGACCCAAGAAAACGCAACACCACGTCAAGGTCCCACGGTGCCAACGGGGGCACAAATGGAGGTTGGATGTACAGTACTCCTTTCACGAAAGTCTGAACTTCTGGAAAGGTGGTCAATTCTTTTTTTTTTTAAAGAAAATTTATAAGGCAAAAACTGCACTGAAATGGAGCCCAACTTTAGGCCTAAATCAACACCTGCTTGCCCGTTACTTCTTTTCTAGCCTGAAGAAGTGTGGAAATGACTTCACTGGGAATACCCTTTCGGGCTAACGCAGCCACGGTAAGTCTTGAAATACGCCCGGATCTTGGTGTAACAGTTCCTCAAGTAGAGGAAGAGGCCCGGTATCTTCTATGAGTAAATCTTGAAGAACTGGATACCAAGCCCTCCTTGGCTAGACCGGAACAATGAGGATCGCCTGAACATTTGTTCTTCTTACGTTTAACACCTTCAGAAGAGTGAAAGCGGAGGGGACACATAGACCGACTAAAAACACCCGAGGTGTCACACGGGCGTCCACTGCTATAGCTTGAGTGTCCCTTGACCTAGAGGCGAGACGCCAACCTGTCCAATTGAGGCACTCCTCAAAGACTTGTCACTTCTGTGAAAACTTCTCGATGACAACTGTATTTCTCCTGGATGGAGATCGCATCAGCAGAGGAAATCTATTTCTCCGTCGTTTACATCCGTAACGAAGACTGCTAATATAGCGTTTACCAGTCTTTCCACCCAGCAGAAAACTTTTGCGGCTTCTGCCATTGCCACTTTGCTCCTTATTCCGCCCTAGCGGCTTACTTACGCCACTGCTGTCAAGTCGTTCGACAGAATGAACACGGGCAGATCACGAAGCATATGTTCATTGAAAATAGCTCTTAATTCAAGGAAGCTTATTGCAGACAAGCTTCCCAGCTTTACCTTTTCCTCTGGAAATACTTCCCTTGCAAGGACTGCTCCCCAGTATCGGAGATCTGCATGCATGGACACCAGGATCTCATCCTGGATTCCGAACCTTCGTCCCTCTAGGAGGTGAGAACTGAGCTGACACCACAGGAGCGATATCCTGGCCATTAGGATTATATTCCGGCGCCTGTGCAGGTGAGATCCGGACCACATTTCCAACTGGCCCCGTGAAAACCACTCTGGCATTTGACCTGCTCACCGAAAAGGCCTCTTAGGCCGCACCATCTTCTTCATCAATGGAACATATTGATGGTTTGTCACTGCAAATCTGATCCGACTCCGGATCCTCAGACCTCTTTCCACAGGAACACAGAACTTCAACCATTCAGTATCTACTCTGATACCCACCTCCGACATCTGCGTCGTTGGGAACAACAGCCATTCCCTGTGTTGAAGAACAGTCAGAGAGAAACAACGATTTTCACCACTTGTTTCTGTACCTCGTCTTAAACAGGAGAGCGTCTCAGTACAGATTACCAATGGGTGCGCTTCAGCACCGTTATAATTTTAGCGCTGTAATTCTAGATACATATGTAAATATCACCAAATTGCTCCCCAATACTTGTAAGGAGAGTGGAGGTCCGGGCCAGCGTCTCTGCAGCGGCTGTGAAGAGAGAAAATGGCGCTGGTGAGCTGTGCGGCTAAGCCCCGCCCCTTCCCGGCGCACTGTAGTCCCGCTTACATTTTAAATTCTATATACTGGTGGGGGTATCGTATACGGGGCCCGGGCACTGAATATGCCTCTTTTGCCAGTGAAAAGATCCTCAGTAACTTGATGCTCAGGGCGCTCCCCCCCAGCGCCCTGTGAGTGCCGTTGGTGTGTGGGAGCATGGAGCGCAGCGCTACCGCTGTACCTCCGTTACTGAAGTCTTCTGTTCTTCTAATACTCACCTGGCTTCTTTCTTCTGGCTTCTGTGAGGGGGTGACGGCGCGGCTCCGGTAACAAGCAGCTAGGCGAACCAAGTGATCGAACCCTCTGGAGCTAATGGTGTCCAGTAGCCTAAGAAGCAGAGCCCTTAACTCAGAAGAAGTAGGTCTGCTTCTCTCCCCTAAGTCCCACGCTGCAGGGAGCCTGTAGCCAGCAGCCTCCCTGAAAATAAAAAACCCAACATAAAGTATTTTCAGAGAAACTCAGTAGAGCTCCCCTGTGTGTGACCAGTCTCTCCTGGGCACAGAATCTAACTGGAGTATGGAGGAGGGGCATAGAGGGAGGAGCCAGTTCACACCCACTCAAAGTCTTATAGTGTGCCCATGTCTCCTGCGGATCCCGCCTATACCCCATGGTCCTTACGGAGTCCCCAGCATCCTCTAGAACGTATGAGAAATATTGTATAATTTATGTTAAAAAATGGCAAATTACTATAACTTAGTAGAGAAGACCCAGGATGTTACATGGTAAATTATATAATACTGTAACTGACATTAACCAGCACTATAGTTCTGGCATTGGTTTTATGTTTAATTAAAAATACTAGGAAGCTTGGACTGGAGTATAATACACACTCAAAGAGTGTGGGGAGTAGACAGGTCAGGTCTCTGGGCTGGTAACACACAGTGACATGATGTGAGGGGGGAGTGCAGGAGTATAATAGGGGCTGATGGCTCCTGATGTATGAGATACACCAGAGAGTGTGGGGAGGAGACTGGTCAGATCTCTGGGCTGGTAACACACAGTGACATGATGTGAGGAGAGCAGGAGTATAATAGGGGCTGATGGCTCCTGATGTATGAGATACACCAGAGAGTGTGGGGAGGAAACTGGTCAGATCTCTGGGCTGGTAACACACAGTGACATGATGTGAGGGGGGGAGCAGGAGTATAATAGGGGCTGATGTCTCCTGATGTATGAGATACACCAGAGAGTGTGGGGAGGAGACTGGTCAGATCTCTGGGCTGGTAACACACAGTGACATGATGTGAGGGGTAGAGCAGGAGTATAATAGGGGCTGATGTCTCCTGATGTATGAGATACACCAGAGAGTGTGTGGAGGAGACTGGTCAGATCTCTGGGCTGGTGACAGACAGTGACATGATGTGAGGGGGGGGAGCAGGAGTATAATAGGGGCTGATGTCTCCTGATGTATGAGATACACCAGAGAGTGTAGGGAGGAGACTGGTCAGATCTCAGGGCTGGTAACACACAGTGACATGATGTGAGGGGGAGAGCAGGAGTATAATAGGGGCTGATGCCTCCTGATGTATGAGATACACCAGAGAGTGTGGGGAGGAGACTGGTCAGATCTCTGGGCTGGTAACACACAGTGACATGATGTGAGGAGAGCAGGAGTATAATAGGGGCTGATGGCTCCTGATGTATGAGATACACCAGAGAGTGTGGGGAGGAAACTGGTCAGATCTCTGGGCTGGTAACACACAGTGACATGATGTGAGGGGGGGAGCAGGAGTATAATAGGGGCTGATGTCTCCTGATGTATGAGATACACCAGAGAGTGTGGGGAGGAGACTGGTCAGATCTCTGGGCTGGTAACACACAGTGACATGATGTGAGGGGTAGAGCAGGAGTATAATAGGGGCTGATGTCTCCTGATGTATGAGATACACCAGAGAGTGTGTGGAGGAGACTGGTCAGATCTCTGGGCTGGTGACAGACAGTGACATGATGTGAGGGGGGGGAGCAGGAGTATAATAGGGGCTGATGTCTCCTGATGTATGAGATACACCAGAGAGTGTAGGGAGGAGACTGGTCAGATCTCAGGGCTGGTAACACACAGTGACATGATGTGAGGGGGAGAGCAGGAGTATAATAGGGGCTGATGCCTCCTGATGTATGAGATACACCAGAGAGTGTGGGGAGGAGACTGGTCAGATCTCTGGGCTGGTAACACACAGTGACATGATGTGAGGGGGAGAGCAGGAGTATAATAGCGGCTGATGGCTCCTGATGTAAGAGATAAACCAGAAAGTGTGGAGAGGAGACTGGTCAGATCTCTGGACTGGTAACATACAGTGACATGATGTGAGGGGGAGAGCAGGAGTATAATAGGGGCTGATGGCTCCTGATGTATGAGATACACCAGAGAGTGTGGGGAGGAGACTGGTCAGATCTCTGGGCTGGTAACACACAGTGACATGATGTGAGAGGAGAGCAGGAATATAATAGGGGCTGATGTCTCCTGATGTATGAGATACACCAGAGAGTGTGGGGAGGAGACTGGTTAGATCTCTGGGCTGGTAACACACAGTGACATGATGTGAGGGGAGAGCAGGAGTATAATAGGGGCTGATGGCTTCTGATGTATGAGATACACCAGAGAGTGTGGGGAGGAGACTGGTCAGATCTCTGGGCTGGTAACACAGTGACATGATGTGAGGGAGAGAGCAGGAGTATAATAGGGGTTGATGTCTCCTGATGTATGAGATACACCAGAGAGTGTGGGGAGGAGACTGGTCAGATCTCTGGGCTGGTAACACACAGGGACATGATGTGAGGGGTAGAGCAGGAGTATAATAGGGGCTGATGTCTCCTGATGTATGAGATACACCAGAGAGTGTGTGGAGGAGACTGGTCAGATCTCTGGGCTGGTGACAGACAGTGACATGATGTGAGGGGGGAGCAGGAGTATAATAGGGGCTGATGTCTCCTGATGTATGAGATACACCAGAGAGTGTGGGGAGGAGACTGGTCAGATCTCTGGGCTGGTAACACACAGTGACATGATGTGAGGGGGAGAGCAGGAGTATAATAGGGGCTGATGCCTCCTGATGTATGAGATACACCAGAGAGTGTGGGGAGGAGACTGGTCAGATCTCTGGGCTGGTAACACACAGTGACATGATGTGAGGGGGAGAGCAGGAGTATAATAGCGGCTGATGGCTCCTGATGTAAGAGATAATAAGAATTTACTTACCGATAATTCTATTTCTCGTAGTCCGTAGTGGATGCTGGGACTTCCTTAAGGACCATGGGGAATAGCGGCTCCGCAGGAGACTGGGCACAAAGTAAAAGCTTTAGGACTAGCTGGTGTGCACTGGCTCCTCCCCCTATGACCCTCCTCCAAGCCTCAGTTAGGATACTGTGCCCGGACGAGCGTACATAATAAGGAAGGATCTTGAATCCCGGGTAAGACTCATACCAGCCACACCAATCACACCGTACAACTTGTGATCTGAACCCAGTTAACAGTATGATAAACTTAGGAGCCTCTAAAAAGATGGCTCACAACCATAAACAACCCAATTTTTTTGTAACAATAACTATATACAAGTATTGCAGACAATCCGCACTTGGGACGGGCGCCCAGCATCCACTACGGACTACGAGAAATACAATTATCGGTAAGTAAATTCTTATTTTCTCTAACGTCCTAGTGGATGCTGGGACTTCCTTAAGGACCATGGGGATTATACCAAAGCTCCCAAACGGGCGGGAGAGTGCGGATGACTCTGCAGCACCGAATGAGAGAACTCCAGGTCCTCCTCAGCCAGGGTATCGAATTTGTAAAATTTAGCAAACGTGTTTGCCCCTGACCAAGTAGCTGCTCCGCAAAGTTGTAAAGCCGAGACCCCTCGGGCAGCCGCCCAAGATGCACCCACTTTCCTTGTGGAATGGGCTTTAACAGATTTTGGCTGTGGCAGGCCTGCCACAGAATGCGCAAGCTGAATTGTACTACAAATCCAACGAGCAATCGTCTGCTTAGAAGCAGGAGCACCCAGCTTGTTGGGTGCATACAGGATAAACAGCGAGTCAGATTTCCTGACTCCAGCCGTCCTAGAAACTTATATTTTCAGGGCCCTGACTACGTCCAGCAACTTGGAGTCCTCCAAGTCCCTAGTAGCCGCAGGTACCACAATAGGTTGGTTCATGTGAAACGCTGAAACCACCTTAGGGAGAAATTGAGGACGAGTCCTCAATTCTGCCCTGTCTGAATGAAAAATTAGGTAAGGGCTTTTATATGATAAAGCCGCCAATTCTGAGACACGCCTGGCAGAAGCCAGGGCTAACAGCATTACCACTTTCCATATGAGATATTTTAAGTCCACAGTGGTGAGTGGTTCAAACCAATGTGATTTTAGGAACCCCAAAACTACACTGAGATCCCAAGGTGCCACTGGTGGCACAAAAGGAGGCTGTATATGCAGTACCCCCTTGACAAACGTCTGAACTTCAGGCACTGAAGCCAGTTCTTTCTGGAAGAAGATCGACAGGGCCGAAATCTGAACCTTAATGGATCCCAATTTTAGGCCCATAGACAATCCTGCTTGCAGGAAATGTAGGAACCGACCCAGTTGAAATTCCTCCGTAGGGGCCTTCTTGGCCTCACACCACGCAACATAATTCCGCCAAATGCGGTGATAATGTTTTGCAGTTACATCCTTCCTGGCTTTGATCAGGGTAGGGATGACTTCATCTGGAATGCCTTTTTTTACTTCTAAGCAGCTCAGGAGAGCCACCTAGATTGCACCCTTCTCGGCCGGGCACAAAATCTTAACTGAGGCTTGGAGGAGGGTCATAGGGGGAGGAGCCAGTGCACACCAGCTAGTCCTAAAGCTTTTACTTTGTGCCCAGTCTCCTGCGGAGCCGCTATTCCCCATGGTCCTTAAGGAAGTCCCAGCATCCACTAGGACGTTAGAGAAAAACCAGAGAGTGTGGAGAGGAGACTGGTCAGATCTCTGGACTGGTAACATACAGTGACATGATGTGAGGGGGAGAGCAGGAGTATAATAGGGGCTGATGGCTCCTGATGTATGAGATACACCAGAGAGTGTGGGGAGGAGACTGGTCAGATCTCTGGGCTGGTAACACACAGTGACATGATGTGAGGGGGAGAGCAGGAGTATAATAGGGGCTGATGCCTCCTGATGTATGAGATACACCAGAGAGTGTGGGGAGGAGACTGGTCAGATCTCTGGGCTGGTAACACACAGTGACATGATGTGAGGGGGAGAGCAGGAGTATAATAGGGGCTGATGTCTCCTGATGTATGAGATACACCAGAGTGTGTGGGGAGGAGACTGGTCAGATCTCTGGGCTGGTAACATACAGTGACATGATGTGAGGGGAGAGCAGGAGTATAATAGGGGCTGATGTCTCCTGACTTCACTCTAAGAAAATAAGATTTTACTTACCGATAAATCTATTTCTCGTAGTCCGTAGTGGATGCTGGGACTCCGTAAGGACCATGGGGAATAGCGGCTCCGCAGGAGACAGGGCACAAAATAAAAGCTTGAGTATCAGGTGGTGTGCACTGGCTCCTCCCCCTATGACCCTCCTCCAAGCCAGTTAGGATACTGTGCCCGGACGAGCGTACATAATAAGGAAGGATATTGAATCCCGGGTAAGACTCATACCAGCCACACCAATCACACCGTACAACTCGTGATCTGAACCCAGTTAACAGTATGATAAATGCAAAGGAGCCTCTGAAAAGATGGCTCAACAATAATAACCCGAATTTTTTTGTAACAATAACTATATACAAGTATTGCAGACAATCCGCACTAGGGATGGGCGCCCAGCATCCACTACGGACTACGAGAAATAGATTTATCGGTAAGTAAAATCTTATTTTCTCTAACGTCCTAAGTGGATGCTGGGACTCCATAAGGACCATGGGGATTATACCAAAGCTCCCAAACGGGCGGGAGAGTGCGGATGACTCTGCAGCACCGAGTGAGAGAACTCCAGGTCCTCCTCAGCCAGGGTATCAAATTTGTAGAATTTTGCAAACGTGTTTGCCCCTGACCAAGTAGCTGCTCGGCAAAGTTGTAAAGCCGAGACCCCTCGGGCAGCCGCCCAAGATGAGCCCACTTTCCTTGTGGAATGGGCTTTTACTGATTTTGGCTGTGGCAATCCTGCCACGGAATGTGCAAGCTGAATTGTACTACAAATCCAACGAGCAATCGTCTGCTTTGAAGCAGGAGCACCCAGCTTGTTGGGTGCATACAGGATAAACAGCGAGTCAGATTTCCTGACTCCAGCCGTCCTGGAAACATATATTTTCAAGGCCCTGACAACGTCCAGCAACTTAGAGTCCTCTAAGTCCCTAGTAGCCGCAGGTACCACAATAGGTTGGTTCATGTGAAATGCAGAAACCACCTTAGGTAGAAATTGAGGACGAGTCCTCAATTCCGCCCTGTCAGAATGAAAAATTAGGTAAGGGCTTTTACATGATAAAGCCGCCAATTCTGACACACGCCTGGCTGAAGCCAAGGCCAACAGCATCGACACCTTCCACGTGAGATATTTTAAATCTACTGTAGACAATGGTTCAAACCAATGTGATTTTAGAAATCTCAACACAACATTGAGATCCCAAGGTGCCACTGGAGGCACAAAAGGAGGCTGTATATGCAGTACCCCCTTGACAAATGTCTGAACTTCAGGTACTGAAGCCAGTTCTTTCTGGAAGAATATCGACAAGGCCGAAATTTGAACCTTAATGGACCCTAATTTTAGGCCCATAGACAGTCCTGTTTGCAGGAAATGCAAGAAACGACCCAGTTGAAATTCCTCTGTAGGGGCCTTCTTGGCCTCACACCACGCAACATATTTACGCCAAATGCGGTGATAATGTTTTGCGGTTACTTCCTTTCTGGCTTTTACCAGAGTAGGGATGACTTCTTCTGGAATGCCCTTGTCCTTCAGGATCCGGCGTTCAACCGCCATGCCGTCAAACGCAGCCGCGGTAAGTCTTGGAACAGACAAGGCCCCTGCAGTAGCAGGTCCTTTCTTAGAGGTAGAGGCCACGGTTCGTCCGTGAGCATCTCTTGAAGTTCTGGGTACCAAGACCTTCTTGGCCAATCCGGAACCACGAGTATAGTTCTTACTCCTCTCCGTCTTATGATTCTCAATACTTTTGGTATGAGGGGCAGAGGAGGGAACACATACACTGACTGGTACACCCACGGCGTTACCAGAGCGTCCACTGCTATTGCCTGAGGGTCCCTTGACCTGGCGCAATATCTGTCCAGTTTTTTGTTTAGACGTGACGCCATCATGTCCACCTTTGGTTTTTCCCAACGGTTTACAATTTGGTGGAAGACTTCTGGGTGAAGTCCCCACTCTCCCGGGTGAAGGTCGTGTCTGCTGAGGAAGTCTGCTTCCCAGTTGTCCACTCCCGGAATGAACACTGCTGACAGTGCTATCACATGATTTTCCGCCCAGCGAAGAATCCTTGCAGTTTCTGCCATTGCCCTCCTGCTTCTCGTGGCGCCCTGTCTGTTTACGTGGGCGACTGACGTGATGTTGTCCGATTGGATCAACACCGCCTGACCCTGAAGCAGAGGTTTTGTTTCAATTAAGGCATTGTAAATGGCCCTTAGTTCCAGAATGTTTATATGAAGAGATGTTTTCATGCTTGACCACAAGCCCTGGAAATTCCTTCCCTGTGTGACTGCTCCCCAGCCTCTCAGGCTGGCATCTGTGGTTACCAGGATCCAATCCTGAATGCCAAATCTGCGGCCCTCTAGTAGATGAGCACTCTGAAGCCACCACAGGAGAGACACCCTTGTCCTTGGCGACAGGGTTATCCGTTGATGCATCTGAAGATGCGATCCGGACCATTTTCCCAGTAGATCCCACTGAAACGTTCTTGCATGGAATCTTCCGAATGGAATCGCTTCGTAAGAAGCCACCATTTTTCCCAGGACCCTTGTGCACTGATGCACTGAGACCTGTCCTGATTTTAGGAGGTTCCTGACTAGCTCGGATAACTCCCTGGCCTTCTCCTCCGGGAGAAACACCTTCTTCTGGACTGTGTCCAGAATCATTCCTAAGAACAGTAGACGTGTCGTTGGAATCAGCTGCGATTTTGGGATATTTAGAATCCATCCGTGCTGACTTAGCACTACCTGAGATAGTGCCACTCCGACTTCTAACTGTTCCTTGGTTCTTGCCCTTATCAGGAGATCGTCCAAGTAAGGGATAATTAAGAT
This sequence comes from Pseudophryne corroboree, assembly GCF_028390025.1. Taxonomy (NCBI): domain Eukaryota; kingdom Metazoa; phylum Chordata; class Amphibia; order Anura; family Myobatrachidae; genus Pseudophryne; species Pseudophryne corroboree. Next base: position 40,379 of record NW_026968742.1, read on the forward strand.
GCCTTTTCTTCGTAGAAGAATCATCATTTCGGCCATTACCTTGGTAAAGACCCGAGGCGCCGTGGACAATCCAAACAGCAGCGTCTGAAACTGATAATGACAGTTTTGTACTACAAACCTGAGGTACCCTTGGTGAGAAGGGTATATTGGGACGTGGAGATAAGCATCTTTGATGTCCAGCGACACCATATAGTCCCCCTCTTCCAGGTTCGCTATCACCGCTCTGAGTGACTCCATCTTGAATTTGAACCTTTTTATGTAAGTGTTCAAAGATTTTAGATTTAAGATTGGTCTCACCGAGCCGTCCGGCTTCGGTACCACAAATAGTGTGGAATAATACCCCTTCCCCTGTTGTAAGAGGGGTACCTTGATTATCACCTGCTGGGAGTACAGCTTGTGAATGGCTTCCAGAACTGCCTCCCTGTCGGAGGGAGACTTTGGTAAAGCAGACTTCAGGAACCGATGAGGAGGAAACGCCTCGAATTCCAGTTTGTACCCCTGTGATACTACCTGTAGAATCCAGGGATCCACTTGCGAGTGAGCCCACTGCGCGTTGAAATTCTTGAGACGGGCCCCCACCGTGTCTGAGTCTGCTTGTAAAGCCCCAACGTCATGCTGAAGACTTGGCAGAAGCAGGGGAGGGCTTCTGCTCCTGGGAAGCGGCTGCATGGTGCAGTCTTTTTCCTCTTCCTCTGCCCTTGGGCAGAAAAGAGTGGCCTTTTGCTCGCTTGTACTTATGGGAACGAAAGGACTGAGTTTGAAAAGACTGTGTCTTTTTCTGCTGATGTGAAGTAACCTGGGGTAAAAAGGTGGATTTTCCAGCCGTTGCCGTGGCCACCAGGTCTGTTAGACCAGCCCCAAATAACTCCTCCCCCTTATACGGCAATACTTCCATGTGCCGTTTGGAATCTGCGTCCCCTGACCACTGTCGGGTCCATAATGCTCTTCTGGCAGAGATGGACATTGCGCTTACTCTTGATGCCAGGGTGCAAATATCCCTCTGTGCATCACGCATATATAGCAATGCATCCTTTAAATGTTCTATAGTTAACAAAATATTGTCCCTATCCAGGGTATCAATATTCTCAGTCAGGGAATCCGCCCATGCGACTCCAGCACTGCACATCCAGGCTGATGCGATTGCTGGTCGCAGTATAACACCAGTATGTGTGTATATACTTTTCAGGATATTTTCCAGCCTCCTATCAGCTGGTTCTTTGAGGGTGGCCGTATCAGGGGACGGTAACGCTACTTGTTTAGATAAACGTGTGAGCGCCTTATCTACCCTAGGGGGTGTTTCCCACCGCGCCCTAACCTCTGGCGGGAAAGGGTATAGTGCTAATAATTTATTAGAAATTAGCTGTTTTTTATCGGGGGAAACCCACGCTTTATCACACACCTCATTTATTTCATCAGACTCAGGAAAAACTATTGGCAGTTTTTTCACACCCCACATAATACCCGCCTTTGTGGTACTTGTAGTGTCAGAAAGGTTCAATGCCTCTTTCATTGCCGTGATCATGTAACGTGTGGCCCTACTGGACATTACGTTTGTCTCGTCACCGTCGACACTAGACTCAGTATCTGTATCTGGATCCGTGTCGACCCACTGAGGTAGCGGCCGTTTTAGGGCCCCTGAGGATGTCTGAGACGCCTGAACAGGCACTAATTGATTTGCCGGCTTTCTCATGTCGTCAACAGTTTTTTGCAAATTGCTGACATTATCACTTAATTGCTTAAACACAATCATCCAGTCAGGTGTCGACTCCCTAGGGGGTGACATCACTAACACAGGCAACTGCTCCGCCTCCACCTCATTTTCCTCCTCATACATGTCGACACACGCGTACCGACACACAGCACACACACCGGGAATGCTCTGATAGAGGACAGGACCCTACTTAGCCCTTTGGAGAGACAGAGGGAAAGTCTGCCAGCACACACCCAGCGCTATATATATACAGGGATAACCTTATATAAGTGGGTATCCGGACTCCAGGTCGACAGCACAAAGGTCGACACACTTTAGGTCGACGCCAATTGGTCGACACACATTAGGTCGACAGGGTCAAAAGGTCGACAGGGTCAAAAGGTCGACAGGAATAAGGTCGACATGGAAAAAGGTCGACATGAGTTTTTCATGATTTTTTTCTTTTTTTGAACCTTTTCATACTTAACGATCCACGAGGACTACGATTGGAACGGTAAAGTGTGCCGAGCGAAGCGGTAGCGGAGCGAAGGCACCATGCCCGAAGCATGGCGAGCGAAGCGAGCCATGCGAGGGGACACGGTGCACTATTTCGGGTTCCCGGTCACTCTACGAAGAAAACGACACCAAAAAAACATAAAAAACTCATGTCGACCTTTTTCCATGTCGACCTTGTTCCTGTCGACCTTTTGACCCTGTCGACCTTTTGGCCCTGTCGACCTAATGTGTGTCGACCAATTGGTGTCGACCTAAAGTGTGTCGACCTTTGTGCTGTCGACCCTGAGTCCCAGACCCATATAAGTGTTAATCCCTTCTAGCTGCTGTTTTGTTATTATCTGCTGCCAAAATGCCCCCCCTTCTCTTTTTTACCCTGAATCAGAAGCAGGACTGCAGGGGAGAGTCAGGGAGCCGTCCTTCCAGCGGAGCTGTGAGGGAAAAATGGCGCCAGTGTGCTGAGGAGATAGGCCCCGCCCCTTCACGACGTCCTCATCTCCCGCTTTTTCTGCGTAAAATGGCAGGGGAAAAAATACATCCATATAGCCCTGGAGCTATATGTGATGTATTCCTTTAGCCAGCTAAGGTATTTGAGTTATATTGCGTCTCAGGGCGCTCCCCCCCCAGCGCCCTGCACCCTCAGTGACCGGAGTGTGAAGTGTGCTGAGAGCAATGGCGCACAGCTGCGGTGCTGTGCGCTACCTTAGTCTTGAAGACAGGATGTCTTCTGCCGCCGCTTTCACCGGACCTCTTCGTCTCTTCTGGCTCTGTAAGGGGGACGGCGGCGCGGCTCCGGTGACCCATCCAGGCTGAACCTGTGATCGTCCCTCTGGAGCTAACGTCCAGTAGCCTAAGAAGCCCAATCCACTCTGCACTCAGGTGAGTTCGCTTCTTCTCCCCTTAGTCCCACGGTGCAGTGAGCCTGTTGCCAGCAGGACTCACTGAAAATAAAAAAACCTAACTAAACTTTTATTCTAAGCAGCTCAGGAGAGCCACCTAGATTGCACCCTTCTCGGCCGGGCACAAAAATCTAACTGGCTTGGAGGAGGGTCATAGGGGGAGGAGCCAGTGCACACCACCTGATACTCAAGCTTTTATTTTGTGCCCTGTCTCCTGCGGAGCCGCTATTCCCCATGGTCCTTACGGAGTCCCAGCATCCACTTAGGACGTTAGAGAAAATACATATTCCTCATTAGTTTTTACTAACAGAGGAGGGTGTAGGATAAGAGATTGTTGTAGTGACTGAGCAAGGAGAATATATGACTCTTTCCTGTAATAAGTGGTTATTACTCACCTGTGCTGATATCTGTAGGGATCTCCTCCTCCATACACTGCTGATCTCCCCTCACATACGTCTCTTCTTCTCCCTCTGTATCTTCTGCCTTCATATCAGTCACATACGTCTCTTCTTCTCCCTCTATATCTTCTGCCTTTATATCAGTCACATACGTCTCTTCTTCTCCCTCTATATCTTCTGCCTTTATATCTGACAGACCTTCTACCTAGATAACCCCAAAAAACGATACATAATGACACTTACATAGAGTCAAAAGAAGCGGAGGTGAAATAGTATATAATTTGGTCATGCTAAAACTGTTGCAGAGCATGCTGGGATGTGGGCGAGACCCTAAATCCCACCAACCTGATCCTCCTTTCGGATCCTGTGATTCTCCCCTGTACAGTCCTGGGAATACAGAGGACGGGGACATCTCTCTGGGGTATCTCTGTTACTGGGCCCATCTGTAGGAGACACACAGTGACTGAGTACAGTGTATATATGTGATTATCAGATGATGTGTGTATATAGGGGCCCCCATACCTGCTCTCCCCTGTACAATACATGACAGTCTCCTCTTACCCAGTGATGTGAGGGGACGGTGATTCTCCATCATCACGTCCTTGTACAGACCCCTGTGTTCCTCTATATACTCCCCCTCCTGCATGGAGACATAGACAGTGACATAATGACACAGAGTGATACAGTCATCACCCAGACACATCCCCTGGTGTTACTGTATAATGTACCATTCCCAGCAGTCACCCCTCCAGTCATCACTCAGACACGTCCCCTGGTGTTACTGTATAATGTCCCATTCCCAGCAGTCACCTCTCCAGTCATCACCCAGAAGCATCCCCTGGTGTTACTGTATAATGCCCCATTCCCAGCAGTCACCTCTCCAGTCATCACCCAGACACGTCCCCTGGTGTTACTGTATAATGTCCCATTACCAGCAGTCACCTCTCCAGTCATCACCCAGACACGTCCCCTGGAGTTACTGTATAATGTCTCATTCCCGGCAGTCACCTCTGCAGTCGTCACCCAGACACGTCCCCTGGTGTTACTGTATAATGGCCCATTCCCAGCAGTCACCTTTCCAGTCATCACCCAGACACATCCCCTGGTGTTACTGTATAATGTCCCATTCCCAGCAGTCACCTCTCCAGTCATCACCCAGACACATCCCCTGGTGTTACTGTATAATGTCCCATTCCCAGCAGTCACCTCTCCAGTCATCACCCAGACACGTCCCTGGTGTTACTGTATAATGCCCCATTCCCGGCAGTCACCTCTCCAGTCATCACCCAGACACGTCCCTGGTGTTACTGTATAATGCCCCATTCCCAGCAGTCACCTCTCCAGCCATCACACAGACACGTCCCTGGTGTTACTGTATAATGCCCCATTCCCAGCAGTCACCTCTCCAGTTATCACCCAGACACATCCCCTGGTGTTACTGTATAATGCCCCATTCCCACCAGTCACCTCTCCAGTCATCACACAGACACATCCCCTGCTGTTACTGTATAATGTCCCATTCCCAGCAGTCACCTCTCCAGTCATCACCCAGACACGTCCCTGGTGTTACTGTATAATGCCCCATTCCCAGCAGCCACCTCTCCAGTCATCACCCAGACACATCCCCTGGTGTTACTGTATAATGTCCCATTCCCAGCAGTCACCTATCCAGTCATTACTCAGACGCATTCCCTGGAGTTACTGTATAATGTCTCATTCCCGGCAGCCACCTCTCCAGTCATCACCCAGACACATCCCCTAGTGTTACTGTATAATGCCCCATTCCCAGCAGTCACCTCTCCAGTCATCACCCAGACACATCCCCTGGTGTTACTGTATAATGTCCCATTCCCAGCAGTCACCTCTCCAGTCATCACCCAGACACATCCCCTGGTGTTACTGTATAATGCCCCATTCCCAGCAGTCACCTCTCCAGTCAGCAGCTGAATGATCTTGTTGGTGAGTTCCAGGATCTTCTGGTCATTGTGTCTCTCATGTATCAGTGAGTGAGGAGGAAGCACCGTGATGGGGCTCTGAGTCCTGCTCAGTCCGTCTGACACAAGGGTACAGCTGCTGGGTGTCTTACACTCATTGGATGTCTTCACTACTGTGTAATCCTGTGTAACGAGGGAAACATCAAATACCAATGTATACACTCCCAGACCCCCTCACCTCCCCAGTCATGTCTCTGTATTATTACTATAGATATAAGTGATGTCACTGTGACACTCCCAGATCCCCTCACCTCCCCAGTCTTGTCCCTGTATTATTACTATGGATATGTGACGTCAGTGTAATACTCCTAGATCCCCTCACCTCCCCAGTCATGTCCCTGTATTATTACTATAGATATAAGTGACGTCACTGTGACACTCCCAGATCCCCCACCTCCCCAGTCATGTCCCTGTATTATTACTATAGATATAAGTGACGTCACTGTGACACTCCCAGATCCCCTCACCTCCCCAGTCATGTCCCTGTATTATTACTATAGATATAAGTGACGTCACTGTGACGCTCCCAGATCCCCTCACCTCCCCAGCCTTGTACCTGTATTATTACTATAGATATAAGTGACGTCACTGTGACACTCCCAGATCCCCCACCTCCCCAGTCATGTCCCTGTATTATTACTATAGATATGTGACGTCACTGTGACATTCCCAGATCCCCCCACCTCCCCAGTCATGATCCTGTATTATTACTATAGATGTTATGTCACTGTGACGCTCCCAGATCCCCTCACCTCCCCAGTCATGTCCCTGTATTATTACTATAGATATGTGACGTCACTGTGACGCTCCCAGATCCCCTCACTTCCCCAGTCATGTCCCTGTATTATTACTATAGATATAAGTGACGTCACTGTGACGCTCCCAGATCCCCTCACCTCCCCAGCCTTGTACCTGTATTATTACTATAGATATAAGTGACGTCACTGTGACACTCCCAGATCCCCTCACCTCCCCAGTCATGTCCATGTATTATTACTATAGATATGTGACGTCACTGTGACATTCCCAGATCCCCCCACCTCCCCAGTCATGATCCTGTATTATTACTATAGATGTTATGTCACTGTGACGCTCCCAGATCCCCTCACCCCCCCAGTCATGTCCCTGTATTATTATTATAGATATAAGTGACGTCACTGTGACGCTCCCAGATCCCCTCACCTCCCCAGCCTTGTACCTGTATTATTACTATAGATATAAGTGATGTCACGGTGACACTCCCAGATCCCCTCACCTCCCCAGTCAGCAGGTAAATGATCTTCAGGGTGATTTTGATTATCCTCTTAGTCTTGTGACTCTTGTTTGGGTCCATCCTCAGTGATTCAGAGAGAATACAGAAAATGTGAATTGCAATAAAGACAGCTGGTGTGCCTATGAATAAATATACACAACACAGATTACACATGTAACATGGTAAAATGGGATTTTGGTACTTACCGATAAATCCTTTTCTCAGAGTCCATAGGGGATACTGGGGTGCAGTTTACAGTGGGGTATAAACATGGTCCATGGAGCCGATGCACAATATTTTTTTTAGTCTGTGTGTGCTAGCTCCTCCCCTCTATGCCCCTCCCCATTAGGCCAGTTAAGATAACTGTTCCCGTAGAGAGACGGAACATAACTGGAGAATAGAAGATATAGAATATATAATAGAACATACTAGAGAAAACTGGAATAGAACCAGAACAAAACTGGAAGCAAAGTGTAACAGCCGGCAGAGAACCAACACACAACATGAACAGTCGTGCAGAAAGAACAGTACAGGGTGCGCACCCAGTATCCCATATGGACTCCGAGAAAATGATTTATCGGTAAGTATCAAAAGCTCATTTTCTCTTACATCCATAGGGGATGCTGGGGTGCAGTTTACAGTGGGGACGTCCCAGAGCTCCCATCACGGGTGGGAGTGTGCTGTGACCCCTGCAAGACCAAACAGAGCGTCAGATGATGTCAAGAAGCCCGCTTGGAAGCTGGCCAGCCTAACTTGTTAGCAGCATACAGAACGAAGAAGGAGGCCGAATCTTTAATAGTGGCCATCTTCTCCACATTGATGCGAAGAGCCCGCACCACATATAGTGTCCGCTAAACTGATGACGTAACTCTAAGAACAAGCACCATCTTTGGCCCTGTCAGCATGAAAGATGATGAGATATGGAGGCTTGGACGACAACTCACTCAAACCTGACAATCTCCTAGCAGATGCCAAGCCAGAAGAGTAACGGTCTTCCAGGTGAGATATGTGAAATCCGTAGTCTCCAACATTTCCAAATTTGAAGACTGGAGAAGAACAGCAGAAAGACACACAAGGTGCGGTTGGAGAAATGAATGGAGGCTGGAGGTGTAGAATCCCCTGCAGGAATGTCTGACGTCTGGGGTGAAACCTGTACGTTAAGTGAATCTAGTCGCAAGGACGCATCTAACCCTGCCTGCAGGAATTTAAAAATACGTCACCAACCGAAAAGCAGGAGGCGGATACTGGCTCTATTTACAGATGGAGACACTCTCATCTGAGGCAGCTCCATCGCAGGCGTACACTCCTGGCGTGACCAGGCAATCCAGTGAATGGGGCGCGTCTCTGTCTAGTGAATGGGGCGCGTCTCTGTCTAGTGGGGCGCGTCTCCGTCTAGTGGATGGAGCATGGCTACATCTGTACATCAAATGACATACCGCTTCCAATCGCTATAGTAGTGTTTAGAAGTGACCTCCTTCCTGGCACTGATTATAGTGGGAATCGTCATCGTAGGTATACACTTCTTTAAGTGACATGCCCAGGACTAGAACCTATGACCTATTACTCTGGAAGTAGTCACCTTACTTATGGGGTTATCTGCTTTTAGCTAGTACTGTCTTTCCAACAGCTACTTCATCAAACGTTGCCACTATAAGACCGGATAAAAGAAAAGATCCTACTGAAGCAGGTCCTCTTGAAGTGGTAAAGAGCAGGGGTTGTTGACCAAAAGGAGTGAAGGATTGTGTAGCACGGCCTGCGAGGCCATCTGGAACCATGAGGATTACCAGAACTCTCCCCGTCTTCGCTCATGAAAGAAGAGGAAACTGGTAGACTCTCTGAAAAGTTCAGGGAGTCATCAGGGTATCCACCGATATTGCCTCTGGGGCTCTTGTCCTGGAACAGTATCTTTAAAGATTCCTATTTAGCTGAGCCATCAATGTTGGAACCCCCACTCCTCCGGATGTAAATCTGCAGAGGAAATTCGCCTCCTAATAGTTGACTTATGGTATGAAGATAGACAAAATAGTTTCGGCGTACCTCTCTGCTCAGTAGAAGATCTTGACATCCAGTCTCATAGCAGCTCTGCTTTTTGTTCCGCCCCGACGGTTGACGTATGCCACGGCCGTGGCATTGTCTGACTGAACTTTGAACATGCCGACCCTGTAGCCCGGGAAACGCCTGCTCTGGTGCGTTGAATATCACCCTCAGTTGCAATATGTATATCTGGAGTGTGGTTTTTGATCTGGGCCAGTGACCCTGGAACTGAGAGCCCTGTGTTACCAAACCCAAGACCCTGAGACTTGTATCAATGGGCAGAAGCACCCAGTTCAATGTTAAAGGAGCGACCCTCTAGCAGAGGGATGGGGAACCATTGGCCCTCCAGCTGTTGTTGAACTATACATCCCAGCATATCTTGCAATACTTTTAGCATGGCCAAAGAGCAAAACCGTAGTAGGACATGCTGGGATGTGTAGTTCAACAACAGCTGGAGGGCCAAAGGTCCTCCATCCTTACTCTAGCAGAAGTGGTGTCACCACCACCACAGAGACAGTCGTGTCTGAGGAGCTAGGCGTATTATTTGAGGCATGTGCAGGTGTGACCCGGGCCAGTCGGAGATCCAACTGGAATGTCCGGGAGAGAAGGAGCCATACTGAAATCGCCTCGTAGGATGTGACCACCTGGCCGCGGAGGCGGATGCAAAGATGACTGGAGACCATAAAATGACAATATATCACAAATAGCGCAGACACAAATAGGAAACGTCCTCACATTGAGGTGCGTTTTGTACATATCCAGTATACTGTGTATCACCCCATCTAGGCTTCAATGCAGTCCAGTAGTTGTACATTTCCAGTATTCTCCCATTCCATCGTTCAATATCTCAAGCAGAAAGAGAGGGACATAGAGCAATACAACCAGATGTAAAAGGGGAACAATATTTATTGCATTGCACTCACAAGAACACAGATAACAAAGGGGTGTAACCACTATGGTGGATGGGGGATCGTCACATATGCAGTTACCGTCCTATATGTATGCAGTTGTCCAGAACGGTCACACCACCGGGTATTCAACCAGCTGTACGATCCCTGATCAGTCAGTCACCACGCCTGAAGCTTTTCGGACAAATGTCCTTCCTGTTTGCTCCAATGTCCTGTTTGCTGCATTTGTGATATATTGTTTTATGTTCTGATATAGACCGGTGAAGGGTCTTTTTATCACAAGGGCCGCACTGCAGGTGTGCGCGATCATTAATCCATTTTGAATTGTTATGGGGGACCTGACATGTCCGGTGGACCAACCGTACCATGGCTTGAATAGCCTAGGCCTTATAGAGAAGAAGGAATACCTGTTAGGTGCCGCAGTCCACGGCGCCGCTCGGTCTGCTTCCGAGCAACGCTCATGGCCGCTGCACCTCCCTCCCTGCCTGCCGCCTAGCAACGCCAGGACGCCGTGCGCGCTGAGCCGCCGGGTCCCTGGCAACGCTGGGACGCCGTGCGCGCTTACCTGCCGGACCCTTAGCAACGGGGACGCCACCGCGTTCCCCGTTGCTTCCTATCAATCAATACATCCGGGCAGGCCTCACACAGGATTTTTTTACTCAGTTAGTCCAGCTTCAACTGCAGGGTCCTAAACTTACTCCTGCTGATCGTCTCTTTGTCCCTGAATTTCTGAGAGGCACTGTTCTAGCTGAGTTTCATGATAATAAGGTTTCTGGTCATCCGGGTATCACTAAGACCTTGGAGTTAATCTCTCGCTCAGTGTGGTGGCCTAATCTTCTAAAGATGTAAGGGAATTTGTCAGTTCCTGTCAGGTTTGTGCTCAGTACAAGGTATCTCGATCGTTGCCGGTCGGGCAACTCATACCTTTAGCCGTTCCTCTCAGGCCATGGTCACATATATCCATGGATTTCGTGTGGGCCTTCCTCTTTCAGCTGGATTTCGAGTTATTTGGGTGGTAGTAGACCGTTTTAGTAAGATGGCCCACTTCATTGCTCTTCCCCGATTACCCTCTGCTCAAGGGTTGGCAATTTTATTTCTCCGCCATGTGTTCAGGCTCCATGGTTTACCCAGGGATATTGTCTCTGATCGGGCACCGCAATTCATCGCCCATTTCTGGAAACGTTTTTGTGCCTCATTAAATATGAAACTCTCTTTAACATCTGGGTACCATCCACAGTCTAACGGACAAACTGAACGTGTTAATCAATCTTTAAAATGGTATTTACGGCTATATTCAGCCAAACTTCAGAATGATTGGTCTGAATTTCTTCCTTTGGCCGAGTTTGCCTATAATAACTCTTGTAATTCTTCCACCAAGGAGTCCCCATTCTTTTCGGTCTTGGGCTTTCATCCTAGAGCCAATTCTTTTTACCCTCATTTTCCAGTCTCCTCATTAACCTTAACTTCCCGTCTCAGAATGATTTGGAAAAAGGTGCACCTTGCCCTTAAGAAGGCTGCCTTCCGAGAAAAAATAATTTCTGATAGGTTCTGCACTTTTAAGGTGGGAGATAAGGTGTGGTTGTCAACCCGCAATATCAAGCTCCGACAACCCTCGACTAGATTGGGACCCAAATTTATTGGACTGTTCCTTATCATTAAGAAGGTCAACCCAGTTGCTTTTCGGCTACGCTTGCCTAAATCACTCAAAATTGGCCATACTTTTCACTGTTCCCTTCTGAAGCAGTATTTTTCTTCCAGGAGATTCCCTCGGAAGACTTCCCAGGGTAGACCTCCGGTGGATGTTCAGGGGCAACAAGAGTTCTTGGTGGAGAAGGTTTTAGGTTCCAAAGTTTCTCGGGGCCGGCTTTATTTTTTGGTTCACTGGAAAGGCTATGGCCCAGAAGAAAAGTCTTGGGTCCTGGATAAGGATCTACATGCCCCTAAACTTAAGAGATTATTCTTCCAGGAATTTCCTCAGAAACCCGGCTTTAGGGGTTCTTTAACCCCTCCTCAAGGGTAGGGGGTACTGTTAGGTGCCGCTGTCCACGGCGCAGCTCAGTCTGCTTCTGAGCGATGTTCACGGCCGCCGTACCTCCCTCCCTGCCCGGCGCCTAGCAACGCCAGGACGCCATGCACACTGAGCCGCCGGGTCCCTGGCAATGCTGGGATGCCGTGCGCGCTTAGCCGTCGGACCCTTAGCAACGGGGACGCCACTGATGAACCGCGTTCCCCATTGCTTCCTATCAATCAATACACGTGTTAGCTCTGGTCGTGCAGCAGGGCAGCTGCACAACATTACTAATTAAGCTTCGCTGCAGCTATTGGAGGGCTCCCTGTTATATTCTCCCTCACTACCTGGCACAGACGCCGGTGATAACTTCCTGCATGCTGTTCCTGCCTTGTAACGTCTGTTCCTGGTCTGGTGTATCTGGTCGATCCTGATCCCTGTGCTCCTGAGTCCTGGAGTTCTGAAGCCGGTCCTGGGAATCCTTCCTGTTCAAGTGAACCTGTTGCAGTCATCTGGGGATTCTCGTTTGTTGGGGTTCTCTCCCGGTTTCATGAGTAGCGGCTTCTGCCGCACGTTGCGGCCTAGGCCGCTTAGTCCTTGTGTTACTTTTTGCGTTTGAGGTTTTTGCGGAGGTGTCAAAGTCGAAAAATATCATGATTCACAATGCCTTGTACTAACCCCAATGCACATACCCGCTGATTGTGCACCCACTTCCCCGTGCGTACGCATCCCCTCAGGTTGCGTAAGGGACGCTCCGACATCGCCTGCGCATGGAGATGTGTATTTATGGCGTAGTTTGTGAGCTGGTAGCGGGCGACTAGATCGTAACATATTTAACCTATATAGTGTGTTTTGTAGATAATATTCCCCTTAATAATGTCTGCAAGTATGTATAGTGTAAATGGTTCGTGGACATGGGGATTCCTCTTTGCATGATATGAAGTGTTAGACAAAGGTTGAATGGTGGTGTTTAGTATCTAACTGAAGAGTATTTTAATAGTAACATTTCAGTGTTGGTTAGGAAGAGATTGTTCACTGCTGCGTATAGTTATGTTTAAAAGTAGTTTATAGACATTCACTGTATTTGCAATTCATTACATATGCAGGGGGGAATCCAGAGGATACCGCCCACCTGAGCAGTTGGAGAAGGACACAGCCCATCTGTTTAAACCCACCTATGACCTTTACTATAATGTGGAGACATAGTCCTGTGTCCAATGAACAATGAGATTGTAGGGACCATTGTATTGTGAATGTATGCTGTAAATATAAGGACCAACATTGCTGGGGCACTCACTCTCTCTCACTCAAGGCTTTCTACCTGAATAGCTGAGGGCTAGATTCCAGATTGCGCATGCGAAAGATTCCCCACGTATGTAAGTTTCTCTATAGTCATTTCTTCCCTTTGTGTATGCCATCCGTTCTCTCTCTGTGTACTTGTGTTTGCGATCGTTCACTATTGTTTATATTTGTTTTATGTTATTCTGTTTAGTTATTAATGTTAGGTTTGTAGAGTATAAGCTGTAACTGTTTTTCCCCTTTTTCATACTAAAATCATCTAAGAAGTTGTTGGAACCTTACTAAGTATTGTGTGTTTCACCATTTATTACTAAGGGTTTCTGAGCATCTCAATCGCTCAAACAGCTTGCTTAATAACAAGGTTAACTAGTGTTACATCATTGCAGTATCTCGGTATTAAGGTTTACAGTATAAGCATATTCTGTGTTTAAGGTTTAAAATGTTATTGACTGTGTGTGCGCTCGCTGTGTGTATTCTGTACACCCAGCACAGCGTGTGTACGTTACTTGCGTACCACGTGCGAAGTCTTTATATGCAAATAGCGTACAAAGTGCGTAGCACGTGCACGTGGTTTAGCGGCCATAACGGCTTCACGGTATTAGTACATAGCTTATTTTCAAAGGTAAATATTTGACTCTATCAATTGAGGGCTAGTTCTGGGATTTCCTCATACCCACAGCCTAGCAGGTTAAGGCAGACTTTATCTATCAGTAAAGGTTGGGGATACGGTAGTGCTGATCAGATAAGCGTCTGCTTCGCTTGGTTTGTAGGGATGCTGGTGGGATCCGAGGAAGGTAAGCACGTTAAGCTATTGTCTTTTTAAATCTGGTTTTAATTTCTATTTGGTGCCAACTGCACACGCAACACATGTAACACACGCACACACCTGTACTCTGCATATCTGACCATATTGTTGCAAAACAAGGTTCAAATGAGTCATATCGTATTTGATTCAGATTGGATTGCTTATCTGTTTAAATAGGTTTAAAAGTATTTTTAATCGCTCTGCATAGCTTGATAGTTTTATTTTTAACCCAGGCCTAAAATAACTTCAGGTGCTTGCATGGTGATTTTCTTTGTGACAAAAGAAGCCGCATGGTCTGTCCTCCATTTTGTGTAACTCTAATGGATGTGGAAGGGGGAGGAGCAGCGGCCATTTTGGGAAGGTAAAAAAAATGTTTTTTCTAAATAGCCGATTTTCAGTTGACTCAGAAATAATCAGCCGTCCTTTGTCAAAAAGAAATCACCATTTACGAGTTTCCAATGCATTTGTTTAACCCATGTCATAATCAATTATAAATAGTTTAGATGGGGTTTAATGAAAGTTAATAATAAAATGAATATTTGATTTAGGAACGACACACAGAGAAACAAAGTTTTTGTTTTTTTTCCCCCTCTCCTTACCTCTAAGATTCTGTTGAACTGCTTGTTGTGAGATGGGCCATTGAAATGCAAATTAACCTGTGTAACTGTTTTTTTTTTCCTAGCAGTGAAGAGAATCACCTTCACAGACAGTTAAAAGCATATTCATATGCAAATTAGAAGCACTGAATAAGTGAATGGGTCTCGGGAGACCAGTGATTAGTACATAGATGTAATATTATAATTATGTGTGTGTTCATATCAATGTATGTTCTACAAGATAGCTATACAATGTGAAACATACTATTGGAAGCATTGATTATTAGATTCATTTAAAATTGTATTGTATCTGTGTATTTTTACCTATCTACCTTCCTGTTTGCCATTTATTATTGATTACGTACTGAGAAAAATATGATGCTATTTTAGTTAAAAGTAAGATTAATACTTAAAGGGAGTAATTGTAAAACACGCACACAGCCTGGCCTAGTTAAAGGTTGATACAGTGGAATCTGTGTGGTGTTTGGTAAGCGATTATAGTTAAACATTGTTTACATTTATAGAAGAGTGTTATTTGTGTTACTGCGGACGTATCCGGCCTGTGTACACGTGTCTCTCACAGAGTGCGAGTCAAGCGTACGCGACGCAAAGGCCTACACAAGTGGCGTGTTTACGCAACGTGCGTACAGATACGCCCACTAGATACAAATCACACGATAACATTGTTTTAGTAAGGCCATACGGAAGCCTCGAGATAATAGCACAATTTCTTTCAGTTTCCTAAAACTAGATCCTTCTCTGGCTGCATCTCCTCTGGGATTAACCTGTGTTACCTGAATGAAAGAAATTTTCTGTACAGAAAAATCAAAAGTATATTTGAAGTGAAAGAAGCGTGTGTATGCAAGTTAATTTTTCTTTGGGTGAATCTTGAGACAATTCGAGATTTCGTAGAAGTACACTCGTGAAGTGATATCACGTGGTGGCGTGGGAGGCATCTCATGTTAACAGTGAAATAAGGTAAAAGGAGCAAGTTAGTATTACAGCAGACCAGAAGGTCGCTAAAGTTTGAAGACCCTGACTTAAGAAAGGTCAGAGGTAGTGGGCGCAACCCACAGAGAGGTTGGCGCAAAACCCATATAGGCCCGTGTTGAGAATAAGCTCCGGCTGAAGGTTTCGCAACCGATTCCGTTGGTCGTAAGGCGTATAAATAATAGTTATTTATACACAGTGCGACTGTACCGCATGTAATTGTGTGCATTAGTTTGTTACCTTGATACCCATTCAGTTTTGTTGGATCATAAACGCTATTTGTACATTCTAACGTGATTTGTGTAGGTTTTTTTTTATTTTAAAGGGAGGTTCGTTGATCACTCAGGAATTCTCCAACAACCGAAACTTACTGGGGAGGGTAACCTACTCACACACGCCCTAGTAAATACAGGTTACATAGGGGCCTAAGTTGAGTACGCCAGCGCTAAAGCAGTTTCTGTGTGTATTGGTCAACGTGGGCGAGAGTGAGTGAAGGCACTCGTTGAACTTTCACCGTCGCCTTACGTCGGGCAATTTGTTTTTTTGTGGGCATTCGCTGAGAAGGCAATACCTGCAAATAATGGGGGCCAGTTGCTCAAGTGAGGGACGATCAACCAAGGTTCAGGATGACTTAGTACCACGACCAGTTGGGTCGGCGAGCTACATAATGTGTGAAAAATATGGATCACACGCAGAGGTTTTATGCAATGAGTGGGAACGTATGACTGTGAACGATGGGGATAAGTTTCCCAGGGTGGGCAATTTTAATCCTGAGGTTTTGCAAAATTTAAGGAGAAGGATAGGTCTCATAAAATCCGGGAAGCAACGGAATAGACATTATAATTGTTTACATTTATGACAACAGGAAGGTGAGATACAAGGAAGATTATCTTACACAGCTTGTTCTCACTTTAGCAGGAAACATATGGCAACTGGAGAAGCAATGGCTACAGAGAATGGCATACTGCGATATGATGATAATTGTGCACTTAGTAACTGTATTAATAATGATAAGAGTAAATGTAATAAATGTAATAATGATAGAAGGAAAACTGATAAATGTACAAATTCTAACCCGTGCAAGCTGCACTCATGTTAAACTTCCCCAAGGATTACAAGCAAGAAAGTGAGCCCAGCACGATGTCGGCACCTTTTCCAGCAGCCATCATACGAGACACCCAGGTGGGCACGGCCCAATCGGTAAAGGCAGTAGTCAAACCCCCTTACGGAGGGTCAGGTGAGGTCGTGTCCGCAGGTAAGTACGGTATTGTATATCATGCACAGACAAATACACCTCATATTGTAGAGCCAACACCAGATGATGTTGTTGAACTTAATCCTGTCAGGGTGATTGCAATCCCAAATGGACAGACTGACGCTCTGGCAATCACTCCCGCCAAGAACAGTGCAATGCACCGCCCCTGGTTCCGGACAGAATTAAGGACAATTATGTCTGAATTTCCTGATCCCAGGAGAGATCTAGCCGCATGTCAGAGGTTTATTAAAGAACTATGAAACTCCACAGAACCCACCAATAAAGATTGGCGGACAGTGCTGAGGGCATGTTTGCCCTCCAATACTGACCCTGCGAAATTCATTACTGATTGTAAGTTAGACGCAGAGGTACCTCTTACTGAGGAATACAATCAGGAAAATGTTAAACAGATCAACATTCAATTAGGAGTATATTTCCCAGCTGTTGTCAAGTGGAACGAAATCTTCTCCATAAGACAAAAAGAAGGTGAAATTGCTTCTAATTATTTCAATCGAGCACTGCAGGTAATGGCTAGATACACTGGGATCGTAGACATTGAGATAAATATACATCATAGAGAAGTAGCGGTTTATGTATTAATGAAAGGTTTAACAAAAGTGTTGAGAACAAGGATACAGACCACTCAACCTAACTGGAGAAGTATCTCGGTGGCTGCATTAAGAAAGTCCGCTGTTGGGCACGAACGGAATATCAGCAAGCACAGGGAGTCACAAGGGGGTAAGCTGGTGACAATAAGTAAACTACCTCAGTCTAAGCCCCAGACCCCTGTGGGTAAGTCGAATGTGATAAGATGTTATAGTTGCAAGAGGAAAGGTCATTATGCACGAAATTGTATGTTTAAAGACACATACCAGGTATATCAACCCCTTAGACAACAACATGACCATAATATCCGAAGAACCAGGGAAGCACAGGGAGAGCGGTTGATGGTGATGAGCATCCAAGCACTAGAGGAGGCATCAAATTGACCAAAACCCCAGGACACTGGCACATGGAGGAAGCCAAGGGTTTGTTATCTTTGTAAAAGAGAAGGGCATTATGCAAGCAACTGTAACAGCCCACATAAAGTCAGACCCCCTAGACAAGAACACGAGCCAAGTTATGACACACGAAATTATAATCAGGGATCACATATGAAGAATTTTGGGCCGCACCTGTAATGTGCAGCCAGTAAAGTTGATCATTAGCCTTGATAGTAAGCCTGAGGTTACAGTCAATGCAATTGGGAGGTCAGTTCCTTGTAGACACAGGGACAGCCGGGTAAACTTTGTAATTTATCTTTAAATGTTTTCTTCTCATCTCCAACGTTCACCAACAGAACTCAAACGTCACATGACTACTTGGTCTTTTTCAGAGGTCTACCCAACCCCAGTATATCTTACCAGCATCGTTGTGTTTGGCCAGACGCAAAGGGTGGAGAGTGGAGATACTGGTGGGGAGACTGTGCAGAGATACCGGTGGACATGTTGATGCGACAGCCTGTTGATGAATCTGACAATGTTTTCCTTTCCTATTCTCTCTCTCTCTGTTTGTTCTTTCATGTTTTACGGATAGTATGTCACACATCAGTTAGACAAATGGTAATGCAAGATTTATGCGCCTTACAGAAAGATCGCTGATTCGGAAAGAATATTGTATCACCGGAGTGTTCATTTTGGGAAGAGTGAGAGACAGCACCTTTGAGATGACATTTGAGCAAGAAGAACAATAAGACCAGAGGACAAATTATCGTAACATTTTTCTTTCCCTTCAATTATTTTCTGTACCCCCATTACAACTTTCTCTTTCACCTCCTGTAAGATGGACTCGCCCCCAAGAGACTGCAGTCTGTGTTTTCCTGTTGACCCTGTTGTTGGCCAGAGCAGTCTGTTTCGGTGAGAGTACCAGTAAGGTCGAGAAAGGATCTGGAATGGGTTCTGATGATCAGGATGGATTTGTAAGATTCCAAGAGCAACACAATCACCGAGCAAAGGTGAGTATCAGAAAACGATCTAGTAGCCATGACATTAATAGACATTGTGAAGGATTGTTAGCTGAAGAGAACGGCATCTGTAGGAATTGTAAAAATATAGTTGAGGACGTTTGCATCAAGCAATGTCAGTCCAGTTTTAATATCAACATGGACCGGCATCCATTGAATGACTATCACTCATTGGTGGGTAAAGTGTTAAATCAGACAGACTGTTGGGTGTGCTCACAATTACCTCAAGGTCATAGAAAGTCAGGACTAGTGCCATATCCTTTAACGGTAGATGAGGTACTTGAGTTAAAGGGTGGGAGACCAGTGGACAAGAGATTTAATATTTCTAGTCCCCCTAGTTTGAAGCTCCACCAATACCATGTAGATAGGTCCCTAATATGTTTTAACATTTCCAATCCCCGAAAGCCGGGAAATTGGGAAGTGTCATGGAACAACCAAACCATGACATTTTTACATAGAGCCGACAGAATGCCCATAGACTCAGAACTTATACGCCAAATGGCCGACGGTGGAAAATATATCCGGTATAGGTACACTCTAGGAAGTAGGACCATGCGAGTTGGAGAAGTATCACCAGGATACTGTGCATATATCATACAACCGGATACGTGTACTAGACAGATGAGAGAATTAGGGATAGGATTTTTTTACCTGGAAAATTTGTAATATGGTTATGTCATATTCTGTCCCATATGTTCTCCCCAAGGATGCATATTTCATATGTGGGAGAAAGGCGTATAGGTTCCTTGCCCCAAACTCAGAGGGATTGTGTTACATTGGAAAAGTGTTGCCTGAAGTAAATTTATGACCCAACGATTGAGACAATGTTGTGATAAGATATGATTCCAAGGACTGTTTCTTTCACCCGTTTCTCCTTTGATTTTCTCAGAGGTACCAAGTAATCCACCTGGAAGAAGAATTTGATGACCTTTTTGTTATGAGCCACGGCTGTGGCTCATTCCTGTTTTGCATGTCAGTTATGTATTTTATGTTTATAAGTTGTCTTACAGGCCAGGATTTCCCGTTGCTCTGTTTTAGAATACTCTTGGTTGCTGCCGCTGGTGAGTCTGTGTAATTGCAGCTTGTTCCCATGTGTTCAGCCTCACCTGGCTGCTAATTGCATCTTGTCAGTTTGGAGTCATGCAACAGGGCAGCTGCATGAGATTATTAATTAGGTCTCTCTGTTATATGCTGGCTCAGTGCAGTTCGCAGATGCTGGTGATATTTCTAAGTTTCCAGTCTGCTTGAGTTCTGAGCTTGTTCCTACCAGTCCCTGAATTCCTGTGTCAGTCCCTGTGTTGATTCCTGTGTCTGATCCCGTGTCCTGCCGTTAAGTGTTCCTGTCCTGAAGTCCAGTGGCTTTGCTGTGCCTGGTCAAGTTTCTGGCTTCTTGGTGTCCACCGGTCTGTCGTTTGGGATTCTCCCTGTCCTCCAGTTCTCAGAATTTGTGTCGGCAGCATTGGAGGTTCCTGTCCGTTTGCCAGTATTCGTACCGGTTCCGTGAGTAGCGGCTGTGCCGCGTCCGTCGGCCCAGGCCGCTGTATTCCGTTATTATTTCTGTCACTGGTGTTTTGCAGAGGGTTCTGCTTATGCTGTCACCGCCGGTACACAAAAGTATTGTGTCGGTGTGTGGTCAGCATTTCCTTTGTTATTCTTTTCCTTTGGCGGCAAGCCGCACATACATTTAGTTTTAGGCTAGTTAGTAGCCCCTGGCCTTGGTTGTTTCAGTTAAAGGGCCCCTTGTTATCACACTGTCTCGGTACACTCTTTGTCTCTCTTTAAGACCTGAGGGGGCATCGAAGTTGGGCAGACGTAATCCGCCCTTCAAATGCGGCTGCCATGGGCTCAAGCAACCATAGTCTCGCAAGAGTGTGCTGACCGCACGGGCGAGACAACGGAGATAGGGCGCCGGGGGCTGTTCCCTTTCCATTCCCCTTTCCCAGCATTACGTCCTGGTGCTCTGGACTCACTTCATAACATCTCTCTTGTTCTGAGCACCAGGAACCTAACATTATAACACTTTTATACAGACCACTGATGAACTGTGTCACAGACACCTAATGAGCTTTTAGAGACTGTAATTCTTTTTATGGACACTTGAAGAAGCTTTGTTGGCCAATTACCGCAAAGCTACAGTAAAGATACGACAATCCGGACAAGACATCAGACAAGACATCAACAAGACCCCAATCGGCGACCACATACATAATCATACGACTGCATTTATAACACGTTTCTTATCTTCATCTCTACTATCTTCAGGTAGTGACACACATAGTCGACAGGTAATATAGGCACATATATCAGCACTCACATATTCTCCCCTTTCATGTATCATCAACTAATGTGCACCCCATTTGTTGGAACTAAAGCCGAAAAGAGCTCGGTAGAGTTTGTTAGCCCATTTACAGACCCTTAATACGGGATGAGAAGGATTCAATGTATACTTCGCAATACCTCGAAGCTTGATTTAGAACACGTACGGCACGATGATACATGATCCCTCAGACATGGATTTCATACACACATGCTTTCACTATCTCACTAGGTCATATTTTTCCCACCTTCTCCTCTCCTCCCTCTACCCAATCATAATAAGGTATTCCATGATGACATATATATTTTTCTGTTTGAATTGTTTAGAAAGTGGCAGTTATTGGTGACTGCCAAAGGGTGGACTGTCAAAGTCGAAAAATATTGTGATTCACAATGCCTTGTATTAACCCCAATACACATGCCCGCTGCTCGTGCATTCAGTCTGCCGTGCGTGCACATGTCCGCAAATTGCGTAAACTCGCTCCGGCGATTACGCGCGTGATATGCGTATTTACGGTAGAGTTTGTAAGCTTGTAGCGGGCGACTCGTTTATAGCATAGTTAACTCATATAGTGTGTTTAGTAGATAATATTTCCCTTAATAACGTCTGCAAGTATGTTTAGTGTAAATGGTTCGTGGACATTGGGATTCCTCTTTGCATGATATGAAGGGTCAGGCAAAGGTTGAACGGTGGTGTTTGGTGTCCAACTGTAGAGTATTTTATTAGTAACATTCCGGTGTTGGTTAGGAAGAGATTGTTTGCTCCTGCGTATAGTTATGTATAAAAGTAGTTTACAGACATTTACTGTATTTGCAGTTCATTATCCATGCGGCGGGAATCCTGAGGATACCTCCCACCTAAGCAATTGGAAATAGTCACAGCCCACCTGTTCGAATCCACCTATGACCTTTTGTTATAATGCGGAGACACATTCCTGTGTCCAATGGACAATGAGATTGTAGGGACCATTGTATTGTGCTATAGGGTGTGTATATAAAGGCCACTGTTCCCTGACCGGCCAGTACTCTCTCTCATCAACGATCATCTGCTTGATATCGGAGCTTTGGATCCGGGTTGCGCATGCGAGTATTCCCACGTATGGTATGTTCTCTGTAGCCACTTTGTTACCTTTTGTGTATGCCATTCAGTCTCACTCTGTGTACTTGTGTTTGCGATCGTTCGCTATTGTTTATATTTGTTTTATGTTATCCGGTTTAGTTATTAATGTTAGGCTTGTAGTGTATAAGCTGTAACTGTTTTTCCCCTTTTTACATACTAAAATCTTCTAAGAAGGTGTTGGAACCTCACTAAGTGTTGTGTGTTTTACCATTTATTACTAGGGGTTTCTGTGCATCTCAATCGCTCAAACGGCTTGCTTAATAACAAGGTTAACCAGTGTTACATCATTACAGTATCTCAGTACTAAGGTTTACAGTATAAGCATATTCTGTGTTTAAGGTTTAAAAGGTTATTGACTGTGTGTACGCTCGCTGCGTGTATTCCGTACACCCAGCGCAGCGTGTGTACGTTACTTGCGTACCATGTGTGCAGTCTTTGTACGCAAAAAGCGTACAAAGTGCGTAGCACGTGCACATGGTTTAGCGGCCATTACGGCTATACAGTATTAGTATATAGCTTATGTTAAAAGGTAAATATTTGACTCTATCAATAGA
This sequence comes from Pseudophryne corroboree, assembly GCF_028390025.1. Taxonomy (NCBI): domain Eukaryota; kingdom Metazoa; phylum Chordata; class Amphibia; order Anura; family Myobatrachidae; genus Pseudophryne; species Pseudophryne corroboree. The sequence goes on from NW_026968742.1 coordinate 63,012, forward strand.
TATAAGTGATGTCACTATGATGCTCCCAGATCCCCTCACCTCCCCAGTCATGTTCCTGTATTATTACTATAGATGTAAGTGATGCTACCAGATGCCCTCACCTCCCCAGTCGTGTCCCTGTATTATTACTAGATATAAGTGATGTCACTGTGATGTTCCCAGATCCCCTCACCTCCCCAGTCATGTTCCTGTATTATTACTATAGATGTAAGTGATGCTACCAGATGCCCTCACCTCCCCAGTCGTGTCCCTGTATTATTACTAGATATAAGTGATGTCACTGTGATGTTCCCAGATCCCCTCACTTCCCCAGTCATGTTCCTGTATTATTACTATAGATGTAAGTGATGCTACCAGATGCCCTCACCTCCCCAGTCGTGTCCCTGTATTATTAATAGATATGTGATGTCACTGTGATGTTCCCAGATCCCTCCCCTCACCAGTTATGTCCCTATATTTTTACTATAGATATGTAATGTCATTGTATCAATACCAGATCCCCCTCACCTCCCCAGCTATGTCCCTGTATTATTACTATAGCTATAAGTGATGTCACTATACTGCTTCCAGACCCCCTCACCCCCCCAGTCATGTCCCTGAATTATTATTATGATTATAGATATAAGTGATGTCACTATGATGCTCCCAGATCCCCTAAACTCCCCAGTCAAATCCATGTATTATTACTAGAGATATAAATGATGTTACTGTGACATTCCCAGATCCCCTCACCTCCCCAGTCATGTCCCTGTATCATTTCTATAGATATGTAATGTCACTGTAACACTCCGAGATCCCCTCACCTCCCCAGCCATGTCCCTCAGTGTTCAAGCTAGGCTGTTTTAGAAGGGTGCCGCACCTTCCCTATTTTTTAAGGGCAAAATTGAACCCTGCCCTTTCTGCGGCACCCTGCTAAAACTGCCGTACACTTCCTCCCCTCTTAGCGTGTAAAGATGTGTTGCGCGTGCGGATGACATCCATTCATGCTAGGAGAGAGAGAAAGCCCAGCGGCACGTCTCCAACAGTGAAGCTGCCGGCCGCCCACGCCCCCTGCAGTAACATCTGAGGTCCGCACCGCCCACTTAAATGATGTTTTATGGCCACGAACCCTATTTTACATGGCCACGAACCCTTTTCAGATGCATGCGTGGTGTTGCCGTGCGCGCACACATATGCCACCGCAGTTCAGGGCCCTGCCTAACATTATTTCCAGAGTGAACACTATCCCTGTATTATTACTACAGATAAGTTATGTAACTGTGACGCTCCCTGATCTCCTCAACTACCCAGTCATGTCCCTGTATTATTAGTATAGATACAACTGGTGTCACTGTGACACTCCCAGATCCCCTCACCTCCCCAGTCATGTCCCTGTATTATTAGTATAGATACAAGTGGTGTCACTGTGATGCTCCCAGATCCCCTCACCTCCCCAGTCATGTCCCTGTATTATTACTATAGATATAAGTGATCTCACTTTGACACTCCCAGATCCCCCTCACCTCCCCACTCATGTCCCTGTAATATTACTACGGATATAAGTGATCTCACTGTGACGCTCCCAGAACCCTCACCTTCCCAGTCATGTCCCTGTATTATTACTAGATATAAGTGTTCTCACTGTGACGCTCCCAGATCCCCTTACCTTCCCAGTCATGTCCCTGTATTGTTACTATAGCTATTAGTGATGTCTCTCTGATGCTCCCAGATCCCCTCACCTTCCCAGTCATGTCCCTGTATTATTAGTATAGATATAAGTGAGTCACTGTGAAACTCCCAGATCTCCTCACCTCCCCAGTCATGTACTTGTATTACTATAGATATAAGTGATGTCACTCTGATGCTTCCAGATCCCCTCACCTCCCCAGTCATGTCCCTGTATTATTACTATATATATATGTGATGTCACTGTGGCTCTCCCAGTCCTCCTTACCTCCCCACTCGTGTCCCTGTATTATTACTATAGCTATAACTGATGTCACTGTTATGATCCTATCCCCCTCACCTCCCCAGTCATGTCCATGTATTATTACTATAGACATAAGTGATGTCACTGTGACACTCCCAGATCCCCTCCCCAGTCATGTCACTGTATTACTATAGATATAAGTGATGTCACTGTGATGCTCCCAGATCCCCTCACCTCCCCAGTCATGTCCCTGAATTATTATTATTATTATTATTATTGTTATTATTATAATTATAGATCTAAGAGATGTCACTATGATGCTCCCAGATATCCCTCACTTCCCCTAGTCATGTCCCTGTATTACTACTATAGATGACATCACCAATGTATTAAAATAATAATAATAATAATAATATTAATATCAGGACACCACAAGCTTCTGTCCCTGTATAATAATAGAAAGGGGAATAATAGAAGCGCTCTTAACACTATAAACATTGAAATCCCTGAAAAGATTTTACAACCAAAGGAGTCAAAAGGCAATTCAAAATGTATTTTTATTTAAAAAAAAGAGATAGTAAGTAACACTATCTTTAAAAAAATGCTCATATATCATATATATATATATATATATATATATATATATATATATATATATATATATAAAAACCACTATATGAACTTGAATATGAATATGAAAAGAATAACTTCTATTATTCCCCTTTCTTGAGTTTTTTTTATTCTTAGGAGCATCACACAACTCCTTATAGAAGCGTACATGCACATAACATTACCTGTATGCTCTCCCTTTATAGTAATAATAAAATGACACCACAGGCTGCTCCCCCTGCAAAAAAATAATAATAATGGGACACAACAGGCTGCTCCCCCTGTATTATAATAACAACAAATAAAAAACAACAGTACGCCACAGCCTGCTTCCCCTGTATAATAATAAGACAGGACACCACAGGCTGCTGCCCTGTATAATAATAATAAGTGGACACCACAAGCTGCTCCCCCTGTATAATAATAATAACAGGACACTATAGCCTGCTCCTCCTGTATTACGATACCTGCGGGGTCTGCGCCCCCTGTATTACAGTAATAGGACACTAGAGTGTCAGCCACCTGTACAGGGATAATGCAGCACCAGAGGCTGCTCCAGCTGCACTATAACAAGGCACCAGAGGCTGCTCCCCCTGTAGTACAGAACCTGACACCAGAGCTGCTCAGCCTATAGAATAATAATAATAATATCATTACCTGCTGCCAGACACAGCAATGGCTGCTCTCTGCTCCTGCTGCCTTGTGGGAATGATAGCAGGAAGGCGGAGCTCAGACCAGGGGAAAATGGCCGCCGCTCCTGACGTCACTACACGGCCAGGGAACCTATTGCTGCTGCCGGACTGGTCTACAAGAAAATGGCCGCCGGCCTCTTGCACTGAGGACATGTATGGTAATAGTAATTACAGAGTGCTGGGCTGTGGGCGGGTGGAGGAGGGGAGGGGCCAGTAACCAGGTAGCAGCCGTTGCCAATCATACCCTACTTCCTGCCTGTGCGGTCCACCTTACTTCCGTACTGTGCGTTCCACATACAGGAAGTGAGTTTTCATCGACTGCTGCAGCCTCCCAGTGTCCGTGGAGATCAGGTAATGGCGTCTTACTATACAGGGGGAGCAGCCTGTGGTGTCCTGATATTATTATACAGGTGGAGCAGTGTGTGGTGCCCTGTTATTATTATTATTATACAGGGGGAGCATCCTGTGGTGTCCTGTTATTATTATAATACAGGAGGAGCAGTCTGTGGTGTCCTGTTTTTATACAGGAGGAGCAGCCTGTGGTGTCCTGTTATTATTATTATTATTATTATTATTATTATTATTATTATTATAATACAAGGGGAGCAGCCTGTGGTTTCTTCTTCTTTTTCTTCTAATATAATAATAATATTATTATTATTATTATTGTTATTATTATTATTAAACAGGTGGAGCAGCCTGTAGTGTCCTGTTGTTGTTTTTATTATTATTATTATTATTATTATTATTATTATTATTATTATTATACAAGGGGAACAGTCTCTGGTGTCCTGTTATTATAAACAGGGGGAGCAGCCTGTGGTGTCCTGTAATTATTATACAGGGGGAGCAGCCTGTGGTGTCCTGTAATTATTATACAGGGGGAGCAGCCTGTGGTGTCCTGTAATTATTATACAGGGGGAGCAGCTTCTGGTGTCCTTTTATTATTATACAGGGTGAGCAGCCTGTGGTGTCCTGTTTATAAAGACATATGTTATTATTTTTTCTCTAACGTCCTAGTGGATGCTGGGGACTCCGTCAGGACCATGGGGAATAGCGGGCTCCGCAGGAGACAGGGCACATCTAAAAAGCTTTTTAGGTCACATGGTGTGTACTGGCTCCTCCCCCTATGACCCTCCTCCAAGCCTCAGTTAGGTTTTTGTGCCCGTCCGAGAAGGGTGCAATCTGGATGGCTCTCTTAAAGAGCTGTTTGGAAAAGTTTTTTTTTTTTTAGGTTTTCACTCAGTGATTCCTGCTGGCAACAGGATCACTGCAACGAGGGACTTAGGGGAGAGATCTCCAACTCACCTGCGTGCAGGATGGATTGGGATCTTAGGCTACTGGACACTGAGCTCCAGAGGGAGTCGGAACACAGGTCAGCCTGGGGTTCGTCCCGGAGCCGCGCCGCGATCCCCCTTACAGACGCTGAAGACGGCAGAGACGGAGGTCCGGAAACAGGCGGCAGAAGACTTCACAGTCTTCAGAGAGGTAGCGCACAGCACTGCAGCTGTGCGCCATTGTTGTCACACGGCTCACTGACATGGTCACGGAGGGTGCAGGGCGCTGCTGGGGGCGCCCTGGGCAGCAATATAAATACCTATTTGGCAAAATAAATACATCACATATAGCCATTAAGGCTATATGTATGTATTTTAACCCAGGCCAGTTCTTAAAAAAACGGGAGGAAAAGCCCGCCGAGAAAGGGGCGGAGCTTATTCTCCTCAGCACACAGCGCCATTTTCCCTCACAGAAAGGCTGAGGGGAAGGCTCCCATGCTCTCCCCTGCACTGCACTACAGAAACAGGGTTAAAACAGAGAGGGGGGGCACTGATTTGGCGATATAAATATATATTAAATGCTATAAGGGAGGAACACTTATATAAAGGTTGTCCCTGTATAATTATAGCATTTTGGTGTGTGCTGGCAAACTCTCCCTCTGTCTCCCCAAAGGGCTAGTGGGTCCTGTCCTCTATCAGAGCATTCCCTGTGTGTGTGCTGTATGTCGGTACGTGTGTGTCGACATGTATGAGGAAAATGTTGGTGAGGAGGCGGAGCAAATTGCCTGTAATGGTGATGTCACTCTCTAGGGAGTCGACACCGGAATGGATGGCTTACTTGTGGAAGTACGTGATCATGTCAACACGCTGCAAGCTGGTTGACGATTGAGACGACCGGCAAACAAATTAGTACCTGTCCAGGCGTCTCAGACACCGTCAGGGGCTTGTAAAAACGCCCATTTACCTCACGGACACTGACTCCAGTGTCGACGGTGAAGAAACAAACGTATTTTCCTTTAGGGCCACACGTTACATGTTAAGGGCATGAAGGAGGTGTTACATATTTCTGATACTACAAGTACCACAAATAAGGGTATTTTGTAGGGTGTGAATAAACTACTTGTAGTTTTGCCTGAATCAGATAAATTAAATGAAGTGTGTGATGATACGTGGGGTTCCTCCGATAGAAAGTTATGGGCGGTATACCCTTTCCCGCCAGAAGTAAGGGCGAGTTGGGAAACACACCTTAGGGTGGATAAGGCGCTCACACGCTTATAAAAACAAGTGGCGTTACCGTCTCCAGATACGGCCGCCCTCAAGGAGCCAGCTGATAGGAAGCTGAAAAATAGCCTAAGAAGTATATACACACATACTGGTGTTATACTACGACCAGCAATCGCCTCAGACTGGATGTGCAGCGCTGAGGGGGCTTGGTCGGATTTCCTGACTGAAAATTTTGATACCCTTGACAGGGACAAGATTTTATTGTCTATAGAGCATTTTAAGGATGCATTTCTATATATGCGTGATGCGCAGAGGGATATTTGCATTCTGGCATCAAGAGTAAATGTGATGTCCATATCTGCCAGACGAAGACACGACAGTGGTCAGGTGAGGCAGATTCCAGACGGCACATGGAAGTATTGCCGTATAAAGGGGCGGTCCATCGGACCTGGTGGCCATGGCAACAGCTGAAAAATCCACCTTTTGTTACCCCGAGTCACATCTCAGCAGAAAAGGACACAGTCTTTTCAGTCTCAGTCCTTTCGTCCCCATACGGGCAGGCGGGCAAAGGCCAGTCATATCTGCCCAGGGGTAGAGGAAAGGGAAGAAGACTGCAGCAAGCAGCCCATTCCCAGGAACAGAAGCCCTTCACAGCTTCTGCCAAGTCCGCAGCATGACGCTGGGGCAGTACAAGCGGACTCAGGTGCGGTAGGGGGTCATCTCAAGAGTTTCAGCACGCAGTGGGCTCACTTGCAAGGGGACTCCTGGATCCTACATGTAGTATCCCAGGTGTACATTGGAAATTCGAGACGTCTCCTCCTCACAAGTTCCGGAAGTCTGTTTTACCAACGTCTACCTCCGACAGGGAGGCAGTATTGGAAACAATTCACAGGCTGTATTCCCAGCAGGTGATAATCAAAGTACCCCTCCTACAACAAGGGAGGGGGTATTATTCCACACTATATTGTGGTACTGAAGCCAAACGGCTCGGTGAGATCTGAAATATTTGAACACTTACATACAAGCGTTCAAATCAAGATGGAGTCACTCAGAGCAGTGATAGCGAACCAGGAAGAAGGGGACGATATGGTGTCACTGGATATCAGGGACACTTACCTACATGTCCAAAATTGCCCTTCTCACCAAGGGTACCTCAGGTTCGTGGTACAGAACTGTCACTATCAGTTCAGACGCTGCCGTTTGGATTGTCCACGGCGCCCCGGGTCTTTACCAAGGTAATGGCCGAAATGATGATTCTTCTTAAAAGAAACTGGGACGCTTTCCTGATAAGGGCAAGGTCCAGAGAACAGTTGGAGGTCGGAGTAGCACTATCTTTAATAGTTCTACGACAGCACGAGTGGATTCTAAATATTCCAAAATCGCAGCTTTTCCGAGGACACGTCTTCTGTTCCTAGGGATGATTCTGGACACAGTCCAGAAAAAGGTGTTTCTCCCAGAGGAGAAAGCCAGGGAGTTATCCGAGCTAATCGGGATCCTCCTAAAACCAGGAAAAGTGTCAGTGCATCATTGCACAAGAGTCCTGGTAAAAATGGTGGCTTATTACGAAGCAATTCCATTCGGCAGATTTCACGCAAGAACTCTTCAGTGGGATCTGCTGGACGAATGGTCCGGATCGCATCTTCAGATGCATCAGCGGATAACCCTATATCTAAGGACAAGGGTGTCTCTCCTGTGGTGATTACAGAGTGCTCATCTTCTAGAGGGCCACAGATTCAGCATTCAGGATTGGATGCTGGTGACCACGGAGGCCAGCCTGAGAGGCTGGGGAGCAGTCACACAGGGAAAAAATTTCCAGGAAAGTGTGATCAAGTCTGGAGAATTCTCTCCACATAGATGGAGCTAAGAGCAAAATTATAATGCTCTAAACTTAGCAAGACCTCTGCTTCAAGGTCAGCCGGTATTGATCCAGTGGGATAACATCACGGCAGTCGCCCACGTAAACAGAAAGGGCGGCACAAGAAGCTGGAGGGCAGTGAAAAAACTGCAAGGATTTTTCGCTAGGCGGAAAATCATGTGATAGCACTGTCAGCAGTGTTCTCTCCGGGAGTGGACGACTGGGAAGCAGACTTCCTCAGCAGGCATGACCTCCACCCGGGAGAGTGGGAACTTCATAGGGAAGTTTTTCCGCATGATTGTGAACCATTGGCAAAGACCAAAGGTGGAAATGATGGCGTCCCGCCCGAACAAAAAACGGGACAGGTATTGCGCCAGGTCATGAGACCTTCAGGCAATAGCTGTGGATGTCCTGGTAACACCGTGGGTGTAACAGTCGGTGTATGTGTTCCCTCCTCTGCTTCTCATAACCAAGGTATTGAGAATTATAAGACATAGAGGAGTATGAACTATACTCGTGACTCCGGATTGGCCAAGAGGGACTTGGTACCCGGAACTTCAAGAGATGCTCACAGAGGACTAAGGGCCTGGGGAGCTAAGAAGGGACTTGCTTCAGCAGGTACCATGTCTATTCCAAGACTTACCGCGGCTGCGTTTGACGGCATGGCGGTTGATTGCCGGATCCTGAAGGAAAAAGGCATTCCATAAGAGGTCATACCTACCCTGGTCAAAGCCAGGAAGGAGGTGACCGCACAACGTCATCACCACATGTGGTGAAAATATGTTGCGTGGGTGAGGCCAGGAAGGCCTGACAATGCTAGATTCCTTTGTCGTATAAACAACCCTTATGAAGCTAAGAACACTGTACGCTGTTTACTTAAGAAGTACCGTAATGGTACGCTATCTGCGTAACGATCGCTCAGCCGTAGGCGAGACGCTCAAGCGTCACGTTCGCTCGCGGCTCAGTGATCACAGGACACGTTACTGGTTATGTCTAGGGGAATGATTCGCTGTAGCGTAGCGTACGCTCGAGACCACGAGGAGGTCACCAGCGGTGCAGACGCTCACAGCACAATACCTTTATATTTAAACCTTTTAACAATGTAATGCGCTATATACCTTAATGTGAATACAGGGTGTAAGTGCAACCTTGTGTAACCTGACTAACTACAAAGCTGATTGAGCGTCACCGACGCTCAAGTGAACACTTAACACTATAGAAAATACACAGATACTGGTTTAGGGTTCCAAAGCCTATTATCTGTATTATATCTAGTATACTTGTAAAAGAGTAACACAGTACAAATGATACACTACAATATAACAAAGACTTCCTAACCAAACACCTAACTAAGGGATAAACTACAATACTATCCTGATCTAATACAATACAATACAATAAAATAAAAGTTTAGTCTAGGGGAGATATGAGAGAAAAGAGAGAATAGAGAGAGAGAAATAGACACAGAGAGAGAGAAATTGGCTCACAGAAAGACAATGATTACGGAGAGAACTTACGCACAAGGGTAACGATCGCATGCGCCTCGATATCCAGCTCCCGGTTATCAGCAGTGATAACAGTTTGAAGAGAAGTGAAGTTGGATATGGTCGGCCTGCCTATTTATGCCCCACACACAATGCAATCTCCTAGTCCCTACAATCCTACAGTTTATTGGACACAGGAATTCGGCCCTGTACTGTAACCAAAGGTCATAGGTTGATTCATACAGGTGGGCTGTGCCGAGTTCAAACAGCTCAGGTGGGTGGGAAACTGGGTTTCCCGCCGCATACCTGAGTATGGGTAAATAATAGAAATGGACATAAACTTCTTATGTCCATAACTATTCGCACGAGCGATTAATACGCTCCAAACCAACACCGGAATATTGCTAATTAAATAC
>NW_026968743.1:0-72445 GCF_028390025.1 Pseudophryne corroboree
CAAGGAAAAGCTGTCTTGTACCTTTGCATTTTTCTCCCAAACGAAGGACACTAGAAATAAAATTTTAAAGCCTCCTGTTAGGCCATCATCTACACGGCATAGCCCTGAATTTTCCAATGCGCAGCTCTTTGCAAAAGAGAGATATTGGCAAGGAAAAGCTGACTTGTACCTTTGCATTTTTCTCCCAAACGAAGGACACTAGAAAGAAAATTTTAAAGCCTCCTGTTAGGCCATCATCTACACGGCATAGCCCTGAATTTTCCAATGCGCAGCTCTTTGCAAAAGAGAGATATTGGCAAGGAAAAGCTGTCTTGTACCTTTGCATTTTTCTCCCAAACGAAGGACACTAGAAAGAAAATTTTAAAGCCTCCTGTTAGGCCATCATCTACACGGCATAGCCCTGAATTTTCCAATGCGCAGCTCTTTGCAAAAGAGAGATATTGGCAAGGAAAAGCTGTCTTGTACCTTTGCATTTTTCTCCTAAACGAAGGACACTAGAAAGAAAATTTTAAAGCCTCCAGTTAGGTTATCATCTACACGGCATAGCCCTGAATTTTCCAATGCGCAGCTTTGTGCAAAAGAGAGATATTGGCAAGGAAAAGCTGTCTTGTACCTTTGCATTTTTCTCCCAAACGAAGGACACTAGAAAGAAAATTTTAAAGCCTCCTGTTAGGCCATCATCTACACGGCATAGCCCTGAATTTTCCAATGCGCAGCTCTTTGCAAAAGAGAGATATTGGCAAGGAAAAGCTGTCTTGTACCTTTGCATTTTTCTCCCAAACGAAGGACACTAGAAAGAAAATTTTAAAGCCTTCTGAATTTTCCAATGCGCAGCTCTTTGCAAAAGAGAGATATTTGCAAGGAAAAGCTGTCTTGTACCTTTGCATTTTTCTCCTAAACGAAGGACACTAGAAAGAAAATTTTAAAGCCTCCTGTTAGGTTATCATCTACACGGCATAGCCCTGAATTTTCCAATGCGCAGCTTTGTGCAAAAGAGAGATATTGGCAAGGAAAAGCTGTCTTGTACCTTTGCATTTTTCTCCCAAACGAAGGACACTAGAAAGAAAATTTTAAAGCCTCCTGTTAGGCCATCATCTACACGGCATAGCCCTGAATTTTCCAATGCGCAGCTCTTTGCAAAAGAGAGATATTGGCAAGGAAAAGCTGTCTTGTACCTTTGCATTTTTCTCCCAAACGAAGGACACTAGAAAGAAAATTTTAAAGCCTCCTGAATTTTCCAATGCGCAGCTCTTTGCAAAAGAGAGATATTGGCAAGGAAAAGCTGTCTTGTACCTTTGCATTTTTCTCCCAAACGAAGGACACTAGAAAGAAAATTTTAAAGCCTCCTGTTAGGCCATCATCTACACGGCATAGCCCTGAATTTTCCAATGCCTATCTCTTTGCAAAAGAGAGATATTGGCAAGGAAAAGCTGTTTTGTACCTTTGCATTTTTCTCCCAAACGAAGGACACTAGAAAGAAAATTTTAAAGCCTCCTGATAGGCCATCATCTACACGGCATAGACCTGAATTTTCCAATGCGCAGCTTTGTGCAAAAGAGAGATATTGGCAAGGAAAATCTGTCTTGTACCATTGGATTTTTCTCCCAAACGAAGGACACTAGAATGAAAAATTTAAAGCCTCCTGTTAGTGCTTCATCTACACGGTATAGCCCTGAATTTTTCAATGCGTAGCTCTTTGCAAAAGAGAGATATTGGCAAGGAAAAGCTGTCTTGTACCTTTGCATTTTTCTCCCATACGAAGGACACTAGAAATAACATTTTAAAGCCTCCTGTTAGGCCATCATCTACACGGCATAGCCCTGAATTTTCCAATGCGCAGCTCTTTGCAAAAGAGAGATATTGGCAAGGAAAAGCTGACTTGTACCTTTGCATTTTTCTCCCAAACGAAGGACACTAGAAAGAAAATTTTAAAGCCTCCTGTTAGGCCATCATCTACACGGCATAGCCCTGAATTTTCCAATGCGCAGCTTTTTGCAAAAGAGAGATATTGGCAAGGAAAAGCTGTCTTGTACCTTTGCATTTTTCTCCCAAACGAAGGACACTAGAAAGAAAATTTTAAAGCCTCCTGTTAGGCCATCATCTACACGGCATAGCCCTGAATTTTCCAATGCGCAGCTCTTTGCAAAAGAGAGATATTGGCAAGGAAAAGCTGTCTTGTACCTTTGCATTTTTCTCCTAAACGAAGGACACTAGAAAGAAAATTTTAATGCCTCCTGTTAGGTTATCATCTACACGGCATAGCCCTGAATTTTCCAATGCGCAGCTTTGTGCAAAAGAGAGATATTGGCAAGGAAAAGCTGTCTTGTACCTTTGCATTTTTCTCCCAAACGAAGGACACTAGAAAGAAAATTTTAAAGCCTCCTGTTAGGCCATCATCTACACGGCATAGCCCTGAATTTTCCAATGCGCAGCTCTTTGCAAAAGAGAGATATTGGCAAGGAAAAGCTGTCTTGTACCTTTGCATTTTTCTCCCAAACGAAGGACACTAGAAAGAAAATTTTAAAGCCTCCTGAATTTTCCAATGCGCAGCTCTTTGCAAAAGAGAGATATTGGCAAGGAAAAGCTGTCTTGTACCTTTGCATTTTTCTCCCAAACGAAGGACACTAGAAAGAAAATTTTAAAGCCTCCTGTTAGGCCATCATCTACACGGCATAGCCCTGAATTTTCCAATGCGCAGCTCTTTGCAAAAGAGAGATATTGGCAAGGAAAAGCTGTCTTGTACCTTTGCATTTTTCTCCCAAACGAAGGACACTAGAATGAAAATTTTAAAGCCTCCTGTTAGGCCATCATCTACACGGCATAGCCCTGAATTTTCCAATGCGCAGCTTTGTGCAAAATAGAGATATTGGCAAGGAAAAGCTGTCTTGTACCATTGGATTTTTCTCCCAAACGAAGGACACTAGAATGAAAATTTTAAAGCCTCCTGTTAGTGCTTCATCTACACGGTATAGCCCTGAATTTTCCAATGCGTAGCTCTTTGCAAAAGAGAGATATTGGCAAGGAAAAGCTGTCTTGTACCTTTGCATTTTTCTCCCAAACGAAGGACACTAGAAAGAAAATTTTAAAGCTTCCTGTTAGGCCATCATCTACACGGCATAGCCCTGAATTTTCCAATGCGCAGCTTTGTGCAAAAGAGAGATATTGGCAAGGAAAAGCTGTCTTGTACCTTTGCATTTTTCTCCCAAACGAAGGACACTAGAAAGAAAATTTTAAAGCCTCCTGTTAGGCCATCATCTACACGGCATAGCCCTGAATTTTCCAATGCGCAGCTCTTTGCAAAAGAGAGATATTGGCAAGGAAAAGCTGTCTTGTACCTTTGCATTTTTCTCCCAAACGAAGGACACTAGAAAGAAAATTTTAAAGCCTCCTGTTAGGCCATCATCTACACGGCATAGCCCTGAATTTTCCAATGCGCAGCTCTTTGCAAAAGAGAGATATTGGCAAGGAAAAGCTGTCTTGTACCTTTGCATTTTTCTCCCAAACGAAGGACACTAGAAAGAAAATTTTAAAGCCTCCTGTTAGGCCATCATCTACACGGCATAGCCCTGAATTTTCCAATGCGCAGCTTTGTGCAAAAGAGAGATATTGGCAAGGAAAAGCTGTCTTGTACCTTTGCATTTTTCTCCCAAACGAAGGACACTAGAAAGAAAATTTTAAAGCCTCCTGTTAGGCCATCATCTACACGGCATAGCCCTGAATTTTCCAATGCGCAGCTCTTTGCAAAAGAGAGATATTGGCAAGGAAAAGCTGTCTTGTACCTTTGCATTTTTATCCCAAACGAAGGACACTAGAAAGAAAATTTTAAAGCCTCCTGAATTTTCCAATGCGCAGCTCTTTGCAAAAGAGAGATGTTGGCAAGGAAAAGCTGTCTTGTACCTTTGCATTTTTCTCCCAAACGAAGGTCACTAGAAAGAAAATTTTAAAGCCTCCTGTTAGGCCATCATCTACACGGCATAGCCCTGAATTTTCCAATGCGCAGCTCTTTGCAAAAGAGAGATATTGGCAAGGAAAAGCTGTCTTGTACCTTTGCATTTTTCTCCCAAACGAAGGACACTAGAAAGAAAATTTTAAAGCCTCCTGTTAGGCCATCATCTACACGGCATAGCCCTGAATTTTCCAATGCGCAGCTTTGTGCAAAATAGAGATATTGGCAAGGAAAAGCTGTCTTGTACCATTGGATTTTTCTCCCAAACGAAGGACACTAGAATGAAAATTTTAAAGCCTCCTGTTAGTGCTTCATCTACACGGTATAGCCCTGAATTTTCCAATGCGTAGCTCTTTGCAAAAGAGAGATATTGGCAAGGAAAAGATGTCTTGTACCTTTGCATTTTTCTCCCAAACGAAGGACACTAGAAAGAAAATTTTAAAGCCTCCTGTTAGGCCATCATCTACACGGCATAGCCCTGAATTTTCCAATGCGCAGCTCTTTGCAAAAGAGAGATATTGGCAAGGAAAAGCTATCTTGTACCTTTGCATTTTTCTCCCAAACGAAGGACACTAGAAAGAAAATTTTAAAGCCTCCTGAATTTTCCAATGCGCAGCTCTTTGCAAAAGAGAGATATTGGCAAGGAAAAGCTGTCTTGTACCTTTGCATTTTTCTCCCAAACGAAGGACACTAGAAAGAAAATTTTAAAGCCTCCTGTTAGGCCATCATCTACACGGCATAGCCCTGAATTTTCCAATGCGCAGCTCTTTGCAAAAGAGAGATATTGGCAAGGAAAAGCTGTCTTGTACCTTTGCATTTTTCTCCCAAACGAAGGACACTACAAAGAAAATTTTAAAGCCTCCTGTTAGGCCATCATCTACACGGCATAGCCCTGAAATTTCCAATGCGCAGCTCTTTGCAAAAGAGATATTGGCAAGGAAAAGCTGTCTTGTACCTTTGCATTTTTCTCCCAAACGAAGGACACTAGAAAGAAAATTTTAAAGCCTCCTGTTAGGCCATCATCTACACGGCATAGCCCTGAATTTTCCAATGCGCAGCTTTGTGCAAAATAGAGATATTGGCAAGGAAAAGCTGTCTTGTACCATTGGATTTTTCTCCCAAACGAAGGACACTAGAATGAAAATTTTAAAGCCTCCTGTTAGTGCTTCATCTACACGGTATAGCCCTGAATTTTCCAATGCGTAGCTCTTTGCAAAAGAGAGATATTGGCAAGGAAAAGCTGTCTTGTACCTTTGCATTTTTCTCCCAAACGAAGGACACTAGAAAGAAAATTTTAAAGCCTCCTGTTAGGCCATCATCTACACGGCATAGCCCTGAATTTTCCAATGCGCAGCTTTGTGCAAAAGAGAGATATTGGCAAGGAAAAGCTGTCTTGTACCTTTGCATTTTTCTCCCAAACGAAGGACACTAGAAAGAAAATTTTAAAGCCTCCTGTTAGGCCATCATCTACACGGCATAGCCCTGAATTTTCCAATGCGCAGCTCTTTGCAAAAGAGAGATATTGGCAAGGAAAAGCTGTCTTGTACCTTTGCATTTTTCTCCCAAACGAAGGACACTAGAAAGAAAATTTTAAAGCCTCCTGTTAGGCCATCATCTACACGGCATAGCCCTGAATTTTCCAATGCGCAGCTCTTTGCAAAAGAGAGATATTGGCAAGGAAAAGCTGTCTTGTACCTTTGCATTTTTCTCCCAAACGAAGGACACTAGAAAGAAAATTTTAAAGCCTCCTGTTAGGCCATCATCTACACGGCATAGCCCTGAATTTTCCAATGCGCAGCTTTGTGCAAAAGAGAGATATTGGCAAGGAAAAGCTGTCTTGTACCTTTGCATTTTTCTCCCAAACGAAGGACACTAGAAAGAAAATTTTAAAGCCTCCTGTTAGGCCATCATCTACACGGCATAGCCCTGAATTTTCCAATGCGCAGCTCTTTGCAAAAGAGAGATATTGGCAAGGAAAAGCTGTCTTGTACCTTTGCATTTTTCTCCCAAACGAAGGACACTAGAAAGAAAATTTTAAAGCCTCCTGTTAGGCCATCATCTACACGGCATAGCCCTGAATTTTCCAATGCGCAGCTCTTTGCAAAAGAGAGATATTGGCAAGGAAAAGCTGTCTTGTACCTTTGCATTTTTCTCCCAAACGAAGGACACTAGAAAGAAAATTTTAAAGCCTCCTGTTAGGCCATCATCTACACGGCATAGCCCTGAATTTTCCAATGCGCAGCTTTGTGCAAAAGAGAGATATTGGCAAGGAAAAGCTGTCTTGTACCTTTGCATTTTTCTCCCAAACGAAGGACACTAGAAAGAAAATTTTAAAGCCTCCTGTTAGGCCATCATCTACACGGCATAGCCCTGAATTTTCCAATGCGCAGCTCTTTGCAAAAGAGAGATATTGGCAAGGAAAAGCTGTCTTGTACCTTTGCATTTTTCTCCCAAACGAAGGACACTAGAAAGAAAATTTTAAAGCCTCCTGTTAGGCCATCATCTACACGGCATAGCCCTGAGTTTTCCAATGCGCAGCTTTGTGCAAAAGAGAGATATTGGCAAGGAAAAGCTGTCTTGTACCTTTGCATTTTTCTCCCAAACGAAGGACACTAGAAAGAAAATTTTAAAGCCTCCTGTTAGGCCATCATCTACACGGCATAGCCCTGAATTTTCCAATGCGCAGCTCTTTGCAAAAGAGAGATATTGGCAAGGAAAAGCTGTCTTGTACCTTTGCATTTTTCTCCCAAACGAAGGACACTAGAAAGAAAATTTTAAAGCCTCCTGTTAGGCCATCATCTACACGGCATAGCCCTGAATTTTCCAATGCGCAGCTCTTTGCAAAAGAGAGATATTGGCAAGGAAAAGCTGTCTTGTACCTTTGCATTTTTCTCCCAAACGAAGGACACTAGAAAGAAAATTTTAAAGCCTCCTGTTAGGCCATCATCTACACGGCATAGCCCTGAATTTTCCAATGCGCAGCTCTTTGCAAAAGAGAGATATTGGCAAGGAAAAGCTGTCTTGTACCTTTGCATTTTTCTCCCAAACGAAGGACATTAGAAAGAAAATTTTAAAGCCTCCTGTTAGGCCATCATCTACATGGCATAGCCCTGAATTTTCCAATGCGCAGCTCTTTGCAAAAGAGAGATATTGGCAAGGAAAAGCTGTCTTGTACCTTTGCATTTTTCTCCCAAACGAAGGACACTAGAAAGAAAATTTTAAAGCCTCCTGTTAGGCCATCATCTACACGGCATAGCCCTGAATTTTCCAATGCGCAGCTCTTTGCAAAAGAGAGATATTGGCAAGGAAAAGCTGTCTTGTACCTTTGCATTTTTCTCCCAAACGAAGGACACTAGAAAGAAAATTTTAAAGCCTCCTGTTAGGCCATCATCTACACGGCATAGCCCTGAATTTTCCAATGCGCAGCTCTTTGCAAAAGAGAGATATTGGCAAGGAAAAGCTGTCTTGTACCTTTGCATTTTTCTCCCAAACGAAGGACACTAGAAAGAAAATTTTAAAGCCTCCTGTTAGGCCATCATCTACACGGCATAGCCCTGAATTTTCCAATGCGCAGCTTTGTGCAAAAGAGAGATATTGGCAAGGAAAAGCTGTCTTGTACCATTGGATTTTTCTCACAAACGAAGGACACTAGAATGAAAATTTTAAAGCCTCCTGTTAGTGCTTCATCTACACGGTATAGCCCTGAATTTTCCAATGCGTAGCTCTTTGCAAAAGAGAGATATTGGCAATGGAAAAGCTGTCTTGTACCTTTGCATTTTTCTCCCAAACGAAGGACACTAGAAAGAAAATTTTAAAGCCTCCTGTTAGGCCATCATCTACACGGCATAGCCCTGAATTTTCCAATGCGCAGCTCTTTGCAAAAGAGAGATATTGGCAAGGAAAAGCTGTCTTGTACCTTTGCATTTTTCTCCCAAACGAAGGACACTAGAAAGAAAATTTTAAAGCCTCCTGTTAGGCCATCATCTACACGGCACAGCCCTGAATTTTCCAATGCGCAGCTCTTTGCAAAAGAGAGATATTGACAAGGAAAAGCTGTCTTGTACCTTTGCATTTTTCTCCCAAACGAAGGACACTAGAAAGAAAATTTTAAAGCCTCCTGTTAGGCCATCATCTACACGGCATAGCCCTGAATTTTCCAATGCGCAGCTCTTTGCAAAAGAGAGATATTGGCAAGGAAAAGCTGTCTTGTACCTTTGCATTTTTCTCCCAAACGAAGGACACTAGAAAGAAAATTTTAAAGCCTCCTGTTAGGCCATCATCTACACGGCATAGCCCTGAATTTTCCAATGCGCAGCTCTTTGCAAAAGAGAGATATTGGCAAGGAAAAGCTGTCTTGTACCTTTGCATTTTTCTCCCAAACGAAGGACACTAGAAAGAAAATTTTAAAGCCTCCTGTTAGGCCATCATCTACACGGCATAGCCCTGAATTTTCCAATGCGCAGCTCTTTGCAAAAGAGAGATATTGGCAAGGAAAAGCTGTCTTGCACCTTTGCATTTTTCTCCCAAACGAAGGACACTAGAAATAAAATTTTAAAGCCTCCTGTTAGGCCATCATCTACACGGCATAGCCCTGAATTTTCCAATGCGCAGCTTTGTGCAAAAGAGAGATATTGGCCAGGAAAAGCTGTCTTGTACCTTTGCATTTTTCTCCCAAACGAAGGACACTAGAAAGAAAATTTTAAAGCCTCCTGTTAGGCCATCATCTACACGGCATAGCCCTGAATTTTCCAATGCGCAGCTCTTTGCAAAAGAGAGATATTGGCAAGGAAAAGCTGTCTTGTACCTTTGCATTTTTCTCCCAAACGAAGGACACTAGAAAGAAAATTTTAAAGCCTCCTGAATTTTCCAATGCGCAGCTCTTTGCAAAAGAGAGATATTGGCAAGGAAAAGCTGTCTTGTACCTTTGCATTTTTCTCCAAAACGAAGGACACTAGAAAGAAAATTTTAAAGCCTCCTGTTAGGCCATCATCTACACGGCATAGCCCTGAATTTTCCAATGCGCAGCTCTTTGCAAAAGAGAGATATTGGCAAGGAAAAGCTGTCTTGTACCTTTGCATTTTTCTCCCAAACGAAGGACACTACAAAGAAAATTTTAAAGCCTCCTGTTAGGCCATCATCTACACGGCATAGCCCTGAATTTTCCAATGCGCAGCTCTTTGCAAAAGAGAGATATTGGCAAGGAAAAGCTGTCTTGTACCTTTGCATTTTTCTCCCAAACGAAGGACACTAGAAAGAAAATTTTAAAGCCTCCTGTTAGGCCATCATCTACACGGCATAGCCCTGAATTTTCCAATGCGCAGCTTTGTGCAAAATAGAGATATTGGCAAGGAAAAGCTGTCTTGTACCATTGGATTTTTCTCCCAAACGAAGGAAACTAGAATGAAAATTTTAAAGCCTCCTATTAGTGCTTCATCTACACGGTATAGCCTTGAATTTTCCAATGCGTAGCTCTTTGCAAAAGAGAGATATTGGCAAGGAAAAGCTGTCTTGTACCTTTGCATTTTTCTCCCAAATGAAGGACACTAGAAAGAAAATTTTAAAGCCTCCTGTTAGGCCATCATCTACACGGCATAGCCCTGAATTTTACAATGCGCAGCTTTGTGCAAAAGAGAGATATTGGCAAGGAAAAGCTGTCTTGTACCTTTGCATTTTTCTCCCAAACGAAGGACACTAGAAAGAAAATTTTAAAGCCTCCTGTTAGGCCATCATCTACACGGCATAGCCCTGAATTTTCCAATGCGCAGCTCTTTGCAAAAGAGAGATATTGGCAAGGAAAAGCTGTCTTGTACCTTTGCATTTTTCTCCCAAACGAAGGACACTAGAAAGAAAATTTTAAAGCCTCCTGTTAGGCCATCATCTACACGGCATAGCCCTGAATTTTCCAATGCGCAGCTCTTTGCAAAAGAGAGATATTGGCAAGGAAAAGCTGTCTTGTACCTTTGCATTTTTCTCCCAAACGAAGGACACTAGAAAGAAAATTTTAAAGCCTCCTGTTAGGCCATCATCTACACGGCATAGCCCTGAATTTTCCAATGCGCAGCTTTGTGCAAAAGAGAGATATTGGCAAGGAAAAGCTGTCTTGTACCTTTGCATTTTTCTCCCAAACGAAGGACACTAGAAAGAAAATTTTAAAGCCTCCTGTTAGGCCATCATCTACACGGCATAGCCCTGAATTTTCCAATGCGCAGCTCTTTGCAAAAGAGAGATATTGGCAAGGAAAAGCTGTCTTGTACCTTTGCATTTTTCTCCCAAACGAAGGACACTAGAAAGAAAATTTTAAAGCCTCCTGTTAGGCCATCATCTACACGGCATAGCCCTGAATTTTCCAATGCGCAGCTCTTTGCAAAAGAGAGATATTGGCAAGGAAAAGCTGTCTTGTACCTTTGCATTTTTCTCCCAAACGAAGGACACTAGAAAGAAAATTTTAAAGCCTCCTGTTAGGCCATCATCTACACGGCATAGCCCTGAATTTTCCAATGCGCAGCTCTTTGCAAAAGAGAGATATTGGCAAGGAAAAGCTGTCTTGCACCTTTGCATTTTTCTCCCAAACGAAGGACACTAGAAATAAAATTTTAAAGCCTCCTGTTAGGCCATCATCTACACGGCATAGCCCTGAATTTTCCAATGCGCAGCTTTGTGCAAAAGAGAGATATTGGCCAGGAAAAGCTGTCTTGTACCTTTGCATTTTTCTCCCAAACGAAGGACACTAGAAAGAAAATTTTAAAGCCTCCTGTTAGGCCATCATCTACAAGGCATAGCCCTGAATTTTCCAATGCGCAGCTCTTTGCAAAAGAGAGATATTGGCAAGGAAAAGCTGTCTTGTACCTTTGCATTTTTCTCCCAAACGAAGGACACTAGAAAGAAAATTTTAAAGCCTCCTGAATTTTCCAATGCGCAGCTCTTTGCAAAAGAGAGATATTGGCAAGGAAAAGCTGTCTTGTACCTTTGCATTTTTCTCCAAAACGAAGGACACTAGAAAGAAAATTTTAAAGCCTCCTGTTAGGCCATCATCTACACGGCATAGCCCTGAATTTTCCAATGCGCAGCTCTTTGCAAAAGAGAGATATTGGCAAGGAAAAGCTGTCTTGTACCTTTGCATTTTTCTCCCAAACGAAGGACACTACAAAGAAAATTTTAAAGCCTCCTGTTAGGCCATCATCTACACGGCATAGCCCTGAATTTTCCAATGCGCAGCTCTTTGCAAAAGAGAGATATTGGCAAGGAAAAGCTGTCTTGTACCTTTGCATTTTTCTCCCAAACGAAGGACACTAGAAAGAAAATTTTAAAGCCTCCTGTTAGGCCATCATCTACACGGCATAGCCCTGAATTTTCCAATGCGCAGCTTTGTGCAAAATAGAGATATTGGCAAGGAAAAGCTGTCTTGTACCATTGGATTTTTCTCCCAAACGAAGGAAACTAGAATGAAAATTTTAAAGCCTCCTATTAGTGCTTCATCTACACGGTATAGCCTTGAATTTTCCAATGCGTAGCTCTTTGCAAAAGAGAGATATTGGCAAGGAAAAGCTGTCTTGTACCTTTGCATTTTTCTCCCAAATGAAGGACACTAGAAAGAAAATTTTAAAGCCTCCTGTTAGGCCATCATCTACACGGCATAGCCCTGAATTTTCCAATGCGCAGCTTTGTGCAAAAGAGAGATATTGGCAAGGAAAAGCTGTCTTGTACCTTTGCATTTTTCTCCCAAACGAAGGACACTAGAAAGAAAATTTTAAAGCCTCCTGTTAGGCCATCATCTACACGGCATAGCCCTGAATTTTCCAATGCGCAGCTCTTTGCAAAAGAGAGATATTGGCAAGGAAAAGCTGTCTTGTACCTTTGCATTTTTCTCCCAAACGAAGGACACTAGAAAGAAAATTTTAAAGCCTCCTGTTAGGCCATCATCTACACGGCATAGCCCTGAATTTTCCAATGCGCAGCTCTTTGCAAAAGAGAGATATTGGCAAGGAAAAGCTGTCTTGTACCTTTGCATTTTTCTCCCAAACGAAGGACACTAGAAAGAAAATTTTAAAGCCTCCTGTTAGGCCATCATTTACACGGCATAGCCCTGAATTTTCCAATGCGCAGCTTTGTGCAAAAGAGAGATATTGGCAAGGAAAAGCTGTCTTGTACCTTTGCATTTTTCTCCCAAACGAAGGACACTAGAAAGAAAATTTTAAAGCCTCCTGTTAGGCCATCATCTACACGGCATAGCCCTGAATTTTCCAATGCGCAGCTCTTTGCAAAAGAGAGATATTGGCAAGGAAAAGCTGTCTTGTACCTTTGCATTTTTCTCCCAAACGAAGGACACTAGAAAGAAAATTTTAAAGCCTCCTGTTAGGCCATCATCTACACGGCATAGCCCTGAATTTTCCAATGCGCAGCTCTTTGCAAAAGAGAGATATTGGCAAGGAAAAGCTGTCTTGTACCTTTGCATTTTTCTCCCAAACGAAGGACACTAGAAAGAAAATTTTAAAGCCTCCTGTTAGGCCATCATCTACACGGCATAGCCCTGAATTTTCCAATGCGCAGCTCTTTGCAAAAGAGAGATATTGGCAAGGAAAAGCTGTCTTGTACCTTTGCATTTTTCTCCCAAACGAAGGACACTAGAAAGAAAATTTTAAAGCCTCCTGTTAGGCCATCATCTACACGGCATAGCCCTGAATTTTCCAATGCGCAGCTCTTTGCAAAAGAGAGATATTGGCAAGGAAAAGCTGTCTTGTACCTTTGCATTTTTCTCCCAAACGAAGGACACTAGAAAGAAAATTTTAAAGCCTCCTGTTAGGCCATCATCTACACGGCATAGCCCTGAATTTTCCAATGCGCAGCTCTTTGCAAAAGAGAGATATTGGCAAGGAAAAGCTGTCTTGTACCTTTGCATTTTTCTCCCAAACGAAGGACACTAGAAAGAAAATTTTAAAGCCTCCTGTTAGGCCATCATCTACACGGCATAGCCCTGAATTTTCCAATGCGCAGCTCTTTGCAAAAGAGAGATATTGGCAAGGAAAAGCTGTCTTGCACCTTTGCATTTTTCTCCCAAACGAAGGACACTAGAAATAAAATTTTAAAGCCTCCTGTTAGGCCATCATCTACACGGCATAGCCCTGAATTTTCCAATGCGCAGCTTTGTGCAAAAGAGAGATATTGGCCAGGAAAAGCTGTCTTGTACCTTTGCATTTTTCTCCCAAACGAAGGACACTAGAAAGAAAATTTTAAAGCCTCCTGTTAGGCCATCATCTACAAGGCATAGCCCTGAATTTTCCAATGCGCAGCTCTTTGCAAAAGAGAGATATTGGCAAGGAAAAGCTGTCTTGTACCTTTGCATTTTTCTCCCAAACGAAGGACACTAGAAAGAAAATTTTAAAGCCTCCTGAATTTTCCAATGCGCAGCTCTTTGCAAAAGAGAGATATTGGCAAGGAAAAGCTGTCTTGTACCTTTGCATTTTTCTCCAAAACGAAGGACACTAGAAAGAAAATTTTAAAGCCTCCTGTTAGGCCATCATCTACACGGCATAGCCCTGAATTTTCCAATGCGCAGCTCTTTGCAAAAGAGAGATATTGGCAAGGAAAAGCTGTCTTGTACCTTTGCATTTTTCTCCCAAACGAAGGACACTACAAAGAAAATTTTAAAGCCTCCTGTTAGGCCATCATCTACACGGCATAGCCCTGAATTTTCCAATGCGCAGCTCTTTGCAAAAGAGAGATATTGGCAAGGAAAAGCTGTCTTGTACCTTTGCATTTTTCTCCCAAACGAAGGACACTAGAAAGAAAATTTTAAAGCCTCCTGTTAGGCCATCATCTACACGGCATAGCCCTGAATTTTCCAATGCGCAGCTTTGTGCAAAATAGAGATATTGGCAAGGAAAAGCTGTCTTGTACCATTGGATTTTTCTCCCAAACGAAGGAAACTAGAATGAAAATTTTAAAGCCTCCTATTAGTGCTTCATCTACACGGTATAGCCTTGAATTTTCCAATGCGTAGCTCTTTGCAAAAGAGAGATATTGGCAAGGAAATGCTGTCTTGTACCTTTGCATTTTTCTCCCAAATGAAGGACACTAGAAAGAAAATTTTAAAGCCTCCTGTTAGGCCATCATCTACACGGCATAGCCCTGAATTTTCCAATGCGCAGCTCTTTGCAAAAGAGAGATATTGGCAAGGAAAAGCTGTCTTGTACCTTTGCATTTTTCTCCCAAACGAAGGACACTAGAAAGAAAATTTTAAAGCCTCCTGTTAGGCCATCATCTACACGGCATAGCCCTGAATTTTCCAATGCGCAGCTCTTTGCAAAAGAGAGATATTGGCAAGGAAAAGCTGTCTTGTACCTTTGCATTTTTCTCCCAAACGAAGGACACTAGAAAGAAAATTTTAAAGCCTCCTGTTAGGCCATCATCTACACGGCATAGCCCTGAATTTTCCAATGCGCAGCTCTTTGCAAAAGAGAGATATTGGCAAGGAAAAGCTGTCTTGTACCTTTGCATTTTTCTCCCAAACGAAGGACACTAGAAAGAAAATTTTAAAGCCTCCTGTTAGGCCATCATCTACACGGCATAGCCCTGAATTTTCCAATGCGCAGCTTTGTGCAAAAGAGAGATATTGGCAAGGAAAAGCTGTCTTGTACCTTTGCATTTTTCTCCCAAACGAAGGACACTAGAAAGAAAATTTTAAAGCCTCCTGTTAGGCCATCATCTACACGGCATAGCCCTGAATTTTCCAATGCGCAGCTCTTTGCAAAAGAGAGATATTGGCAAGGAAAAGCTGTCTTGTACCTTTGCATTTTTCTCCCAAACGAAGGACACTAGAAAGAAAATTTTAAAGCCTCCTGTTAGGCCATCATCTACACGGCATAGCCCTGAATTTTCCAATGCGCAGCTCTTTGCAAAAGAGAGATATTGGCAAGGAAAAGCTGTCTTGTACCTTTGCATTTTTCTCCCAAACGAAGGACACTAGAAAGAAAATTTTAAAGCCTCCTGTTAGGCCATCATCTACACGGCATAGCCCTGAATTTTCCAATGCGCAGCTCTTTGCAAAAGAGAGATATTGGCAAGGAAAAGCTGTCTTGTACCTTTGCATTTTTCTCCCAAACGAAGGACACTAGAAAGAAAATTTTAAAGCCTCCTGTTAGGCCATCATCTACACGGCATAGCCCTGAATTTTCCAATGCGCAGCTCTTTGCAAAAGAGAGATATTGGCAAGGAAAAGCTGTCTTGTACCTTTGCATTTTTCTCCCAAACGAAGGACACTAGAAAGAAAATTTTAAAGCCTCCTGTTAGGCCATCATCTACACGGCATAGCCCTGAATTTTCCAATGCGCAGCTCTTTGCAAAAGAGAGATATTGGCAAGGAAAAGCTGTCTTGTACCTTTGCATTTTTCTCCCAAACGAAGGACAGTAGAAAGAAAATTTTAAAGCCTCCTGTTAGGCCATCATCTACACGGCATAGCCCTGAATTTTCCAATGCGCAGCTCTTTGCAAAAGAGAGATATTGGCAAGGAAAAGCTGTCTTGTACCTTTGCATTTTTCTCCCAAACGAAGGACACTAGAAAGAAAATTTTAAAGCCTCCTGTTAGGCCATCATCTACACGGCATAGCCCTGAATTTTCCAATGCGCAGCTTTGTGCAAAAGAGAGATATTGGCCAGGAAAAGCTGTCTTGTACCTTTGCATTTTTCTCCCAAACGAAGGACACTAGAAAGAAAATTTTAAAGCCTCCTGTTAGGCCATCATCTACACGGCATAGCCCTGAATTTTCCAATGCGCAGCTCTTTGCAAAAGAGAGATATTGGCAAGGAAAAGCTGTCTTGTACCTTTGCATTTTTCTCCCAAACGAAGGACACTAGAAAGAAAATTTTAAAGCCTCCTGAATTTTCCAATGCGCAGCTCTTTGCAAAAGAGAGATATTGGCAAGGAAAAGCTGTCTTGTACCTTTGCATTTTTCTCCAAAACGAAGGACACTAGAAAGAAAATTTTAAAGCCTCCTGTTAGGCCATCATCTACACGGCATAGCCCTGAATTTTCCAATGCGCAGCTCTTTGCAAAAGAGAGATATTGGCAAGGAAAAGCTGTCTTGTACCTTTGCATTTTTCTCCCAAACGAAGGACACTACAAAGAAAATTTTAAAGCCTCCTGTTAGGCCATCATCTACACGGCATAGCCCTGAATTTTCCAATGCGCAGCTCTTTGCAAAAGAGAGATATTGGCAAGGAAAAGCTGTCTTGTACCTTTGCATTTTTCTCCCAAACGAAGGACACTAGAAAGAAAATTTTAAAGCCTCCTGTTAGGCCATCATCTACACGGCATAGCCCTGAATTTTCCAATGCGCAGCTTTGTGCAAAATAGAGATATTGGCAAGGAAAAGCTGTCTTGTACCATTGGATTTTTCTCCCAAACGAAGGAAACTAGAATGAAAATTTTAAAGCCTCCTATTAGTGCTTCATCTACACGGTATAGCCTTGAATTTTCCAATGCGTAGCTCTTTGCAAAAGAGAGATATTGGCAAGGAAAAGCTGTCTTGTACCTTTGCATTTTTCTCCCAAACGAAGGACACTAGAAAGAAAATTTTAAAGCCTCCTGTTAGGCCATCATCTACACGGCATAGCCCTGAATTTTCCAATGCGCAGCTTTGTGCAAAAGAGAGATATTGGCAAGGAAAAGCTGTCTTGTACCTTTGCATTTTTCTCCCAAACGAAGGACACTAGAAAGAAAATTTTAAAGCCTCCTGTTAGGCCATCATCTACACGGCATAGCCCTGAATTTTCCAATGCGCAGCTCTTTGCAAAAGAGAGATATTGGCAAGGAAAAGCTGTCTTGTACCTTTGCATTTTTCTCCCAAACGAAGGACACTAGAAAGAAAATTTTAAAGCCTCCTGTTAGGCCATCATCTACACGGCATAGCCCTGAATTTTCCAATGCGCAGCTCTTTGCAAAAGAGAGATATTGGCAAGGAAAAGCTGTCTTGTACCTTTGCATTTTTCTCCCAAACGAAGGACAGTAGAAAGAAAATTTTAAAGCCTCCTGTTAGGCCATCATCTACACGGCATAGCCCTGAATTTTCCAATGCGCAGCTCTTTGCAAAAGAGAGATATTGGCAAGGAAAAGCTGTCTTGTACCTTTGCATTTTTCTCCCAAACGAAGGACACTAGAAAGAAAATTTTAAAGCCTCCTGTTAGGCCATCATCTACACGGCATAGCCCTGAATTTTCCAATGCGCAGCTTTGTGCAAAAGAGAGATATTGGCCAGGAAAAGCTGTCTTGTACCTTTGCATTTTTCTCCCAAACGAAGGACACTAGAAAGAAAATTTTAAAGCCTCCTGTTAGGCCATCATCTACACGGCATAGCCCTGAATTTTCCAATGCGCAGCTCTTTGCAAAAGAGAGATATTGGCAAGGAAAAGCTGTCTTGTACCTTTGCATTTTTCTCCCAAACGAAGGACACTAGAAAGAAAATGTTAAAGCCTCCTGAATTTTCCAATGCGCAGCTCTTTGCAAAAGAGAGATATTGGCAAGGAAAAGCTGTCTTGTACCTTTGCATTTTTCTCCAAAACGAAGGACACTAGAAAGAAAATTTTAAAGCCTCCTGTTAGGCCATCATCTACACGGCATAGCCCTGAATTTTCCAATGCGCAGCTCTTTGCAAAAGAGAGATATTGGCAAGGAAAAGCTGTCTTGTACCTTTGCATTTTTCTCCCAAACGAAGGACACTACAAAGAAAATTTTAAAGCCTCCTGTTAGGCCATCATCTACACGGCATAGCCCTGAATTTTCCAATGCGCAGCTCTTTGCAAAAGAGAGATATTGGCAAGGAAAAGCTGTCTTGTACCTTTGCATTTTTCTCCCAAACGAAGGACACTAGAAAGAAAATTTTAAAGCCTCCTGTTAGGCCATCATCTACACGGCATAGCCCTGAATTTTCCAATGCGCAGCTTTGTGCAAAATAGAGATATTGGCAAGGAAAAGCTGTCTTGTACCATTGGATTTTTCTCCCAAACGAAGGAAACTAGAATGAAAATTTTAAAGCCTCCTATTAGTGCTTCATCTACACGGTATAGCCTTGAATTTTCCAATGCGTAGCTCTTTGCAAAAGAGAGATATTGGCAAGGAAAAGCTGTCTTGTACCTTTGCATTTTTCTCCCAAACGAAGGACACTAGAAAGAAAATTTTAAAGCCTCCTGTTAGGCCATCATCTACACGGCATAGCCCTGAATTTTCCAATGCGCAGCTTTGTGCAAAAGAGAGATATTGGCAAGGAAAAGCTGTCTTGTACCTTTGCATTTTTCTCCCAAACGAAGGACACTAGAAAGAAAATTTTAAAGCCTCCTGTTAGGCCATCATCTACACGGCATAGCCCTGAATTTTCCAATGCGCAGCTCTTTGCAAAAGAGAGATATTGGCAAGGAAAAGCTGTCTTGTACCTTTGCATTTTTCTCCCAAACGAAGGACACTAGAAAGAAAATTTTAAAGCCTCCTGTTAGGCCATCATCTACACGGCATAGCCCTGAATTTTCCAATGCGCAGCTTTGTGCAAAAGAGAGATATTGGCAAGGAAAAGCTGTCTTGTACCTTTGCATTTTTCTCCCAAACGAAGGACACTAGAAAGAAAATTTTAAAGCCTCCTGAATTTTCCAATGCGCAGCTCTTTGCAAAAGAGAGATATTGGCAAGGAAAAGCTGTCTTGTACCTTTGCATTTTTCTCCAAAACGAAGGACACTAGAAAGAAAATTTTAAAGCCTCCTGTTAGGCCATCATCTACACGGCATAGCCCTGAATTTTCCAATGCGCAGCTCTTTGCAAAAGAGAGATATTGGCAAGGAAAAGCTGTCTTGTACCTTTGCATTTTTCTCCCAAACGAAGGACACTACAAAGAAAATTTTAAAGCCTCCTGTTAGGCCATCATCTACACGGCATAGCCCTGAATTTTCCAATGCGCAGCTCTTTGCAAAAGAGAGATATTGGCAAGGAAAAGCTGTCTTGTACCTTTGCATTTTTCTCCCAAACGAAGGACACTAGAAAGAAAATTTTAAAGCCTCCTGTTAGGCCATCATCTACACGGCATAGCCCTGAATTTTCCAATGCGCAGCTTTGTGCAAAATAGAGATATTGGCAAGGAAAAGCTGTCTTGTACCATTGGATTTTTCTCCCAAACGAAGGAAACTAGAATGAAAATTTTAAAGCCTCCTATTAGTGCTTCATCTACACGGTATAGCCTTGAATTTTCCAATGCGTAGCTCTTTGCAAAAGAGAGATATTGGCAAGGAAAAGCTGTCTTGTACCTTTGCATTTTTCTCCCAAACGAAGGACACTAGAAAGAAAATTTTAAAGCCTCCTGTTAGGCCATCATCTACACGGCATAGCCCTGAATTTTCCAATGCGCAGCTTTGTGCAAAAGAGAGATATTGGCAAGGAAAAGCTGTCTTGTACCTTTGCATTTTTCTCCCAAACGAAGGACACTAGAAAGAAAATTTTAAAGCCTCCTGTTAGGCCATCATCTACACGGCATAGCCCTGAATTTTCCAATGCGCAGCTCTTTGCAAAAGAGAGATATTGGCAAGGAAAAGCTGTCTTGTACCTTTGCATTTTTCTCCCAAACGAAGGACACTAGAAAGAAAATTTTAAAGCCTCCTGTTAGGCCATCATCTACACGGCATAGCCCTGAATTTTCCAATGCGCAGCTTTGTGCAAAAGAGAGATATTGGCAAGGAAAAGCTGTCTTGTACCTTTGCATTTTTCTCCCAAACGAAGGACACTAGAAAGAAAATTTTAAAGCCTCCTGTTAGGCCATCATCTACACGGCATAGCCCTGAATTTTCCAATGCGCAGCTCTTTGCAAAAGAGAGATATTGGCAAGGAAAAGCTGTCTTGTACCTTTGCATTTTTCTCCCAAACGAAGGACACTAGAAAGAAAATTTTAAAGCCTCCTGTTAGGCCATCATCTACACGGCATAGCCCTGAATTTTCCAATGCGCAGCTCTTTGCAAAAGAGAGATATTGGCAAGGAAAAGCTGTCTTGTACCTTTGCATTTTTCTCCCAAACGAAGGACACTAGAAAGAAAATTTTAAAGCCTCCTGTTAGGCCATCATCTACACGGCATAGCCCTGAATTTTCCAATGCGCAGCTCTTTGCAAAAGAGAGATATTGGCAAGGAAAGGCTGTCTTGTACCTTTGCATTTTTCTCCCAAACGAAGGACACTAGAAAGAAAATTTTAAAGCCTCCTGTTAGGCCATCATCTACACGGCATAGCCCTGAATTTTCCAATGCGCAGCTCTTTGCAAAAGAGAGATATTGGCAAGGAAAAGCTGTCTTGTACCTTTGCATTTTTCTCCCAAACGAAGGACACTAGAAAGAAAATTTTAAAGCCTCCTGTTAGGCCATCATCTACACGGCATAGCCCTGAATTTTCCAATGCGCAGCTTTGTGCAAAAGAGAGATATTGGCAAGGAAAAGCTGTCTTGTACCATTGGATTTTTCTCCCAAACGAAGGACACTAGAATGAAAATTTTAAAGCCTCCTGTTAGTGCTTCATCTACACGGTATAGCCCTGAATTTTCCAATGCGTAGCTCTTTGCAAAAGAGAGATATTGGCAATGAAAAGCTGTCTTGTACCTTTGCATTTTTCTCCCAAACGAAGGACACTAGAAATAAAATTTTAAAGCCTCCTGTTAGGCCATCATCTACACGGCATAGCCCTGAATTTTCCAATGCGCAGCTCTTTGCAAAAGAGAGATATTGGCAAGGAAAAGCTGTCTTGTACCTTTGCATTTTTCTCCCAAACGAAGGACACTAGAAAGAAAATTTTAAAGCCTCCTGTTAGGCCATCATCTACACGGCATAGCCCTGAATTTTCCAATGCGCAGCTCTTTGCAAAAGAGAGATATTGGCAAGGAAAAGCTGTCTTGTACCTTTGCATTTTTCTCCCAAACGAAGGACACTAAAAAGAAAATTTTAAAGCCTCCTGTTAGGCCATCATCTACACGGCATAGCCCTGAATTTTCCAATGCGCAGCTCTTTGCAAAAGAGAGATATTGGCAAGGAAAAGCTGTCTTGTACCTTTGCATTTTTCTCCTAAACGAAGGACACTAGAAAGAAAATTTTAAAGCCTCCTGTTAGGCCATCATCTACACGGCATAGCCCTAAATTTTCCAATGCGCAGCTTTGTGCAAAAGAGAGATATTGGCAAGGAAAAGCTGTCTTGTACCTTTGCATTTTTCTCCCAAACGAAGGACACTAGAAATAAAATTTTAAAGCCTCCTGTTAGGCCATCATCTACACGGCATAGCCCTGAATTTTCCAATGCGCAGCTCTTTGCAAAAGAGAGATATTGGCAAGGAAAAGCTGTCTTGTACCTTTGCATTTTTCTCCCAAACGAAGGACACTAGAAAGAAAATTTTAAAGCCTCCTGTTAGGCCATCATCTAAACGGCATAGCCCTGAATTTTCCAATGCGCAGCTCTTTGCAAAAGAGAGATATTGGCAAGGAAAAGCTGTCTTGTACCTTTGCATTTTTCTCCCAAACGAAGGACACTAGAAAGAAAATTTTAAAGCCTCCTGTTAGGCCATCATCTACACGGCATAGCCCTGAATTTTCCAATGCGCAGCTCTTTGCAAAAGAGAGATATTGGCAAGGAAAAGCTGTCTTGTACCTTTGCATTTTTCTCCCAAACGAAGGACACTAGAAAGAAAATTTTAAAGCCTCCTGTTAGGCCATCATCTACACGGCATAGCCCTGAATTTTCCAATGCGCAGCTCTTTGCAAAAGAGAGATATTGGCAAGGAAAAGCTGTCTTGTACCTTTGCATTTTTCTCCCAAACGAAGGACACTAGAAAGAAAATTTTAAAGCCTCCTGTTAGGCCATCATCTACACGGCATAGCCCTGAATTTTCCAATGCGCAGCTTTGTGCAAAAGAGAGATATTGGCAAGGAAAAGCTGTCTTGTACCTTTGCATTTTTCTCCCAAACGAAGGACACTAGAAAGAAAATTTTAAAGCCTCCTGTTAGGCCATCATCTACACGGCATAGCCCTGAATTTTCCAATGCGCAGCTCTTTGCAAAAGAGAGATATTGGCAAGGAAAAGCTGTCTTGTACCTTTGCATTTTTCTCCCAAACGAAGGACACTAGAAAGAAAATTTTAAAGCCTCCTGTTAGGCCATCATCTACACGGCATAGCCCTGAATTTTCCAATGCGCAGCTCTTTGCAAAAGAGAGATATTGGCAAGGAAAAGCTGTCTTGTACCTTTGCATTTTTCTCCCAAACGAAGGACACTAGAAAGAAAATTTTAAAGCCTCCTGTTAGGCCATCATCTACACGGCATAGCCCTGAATTTTCCAATGCGCAGCTTTGTGCAAAAGAGAGATATTGGCAAGGAAAAGCTGTCTTGTACCTTTGCATTTTTCTCCCAAACGAAGGACACTAGAAAGAAAATTTTAAAGCCTCCTGTTAGGCCATCATCTACACGGCATAGCCCTGAATTTTCCAATGCGCAGCTCTTTGCAAAAGAGAGATATTGGCAAGGAAAAGCTGTCTTGTACCTTTGCATTTTTCTCCCAAACGAAGGACACTAGAAAGAAAATTTTAAAGCCTCCTGTTAGGCCATCATCTACACGGCATAGCCCTGAATTTTCCAATGCGCAGCTCTTTGCAAAAGAGAGATATTGGCAAGGAAAAGCTGTCTTGTACCTTTGCATTTTTCTCCCAAACGAAGGACACTAGAAAGAAAATTTTAAAGCCTCCTGTTAGGCCATCATCTACACGGCATAGCCCTGAATTTTCCAATGCGCAGCTCTTTGCAAAAGAGAGATATTGGCAAGGAAAAGCTGTCTTGTACCTTTGCATTTTTCTCCCAAACGAAGGACACTAGAAAGAAAATTTTAAAGCCTCCTGTTAGGCCATCATCTACACGGCATAGCCCTGAATTTTCCAATGCGCAGCTCTTTGCAAAAGAGAGATATTGGCAAGGAAAAGCTGTCTTGTACCTTTGCATTTTTCTCCCAAACGAAGGACACTAGAAAGAAAATTTTAAAGCCTCCTGTTAGGCCATCATCTACACGGCATAGCCCTGAATTTTCCAATGCGCAGCTTTGTGCAAAAGAGAGATATTGGCAAGGAAAAGCTGTCTTGTACCATTGGATTTTTCTCCCAAACGAAGGACACTACAAAGAAAATTTTAAAGCCTCCTGTTAGGCCATCATCTACACGGCATAGCCCTGAATTTTCCAATGCGCAGCTCTTTGCAAAAGAGAGATATTGGCAAGGAAAAGCTGTCTTGTACCTTTGCATTTTTCTCCCAAACGAAGGACACTAGAAAGAAAATTTTAAAGCCTCCTGTTAGGCCATCATCTACACGGCATAGCCCTGAATTTTCCAATGCGCAGCTTTGTGCAAAATAGAGATATTGGCAAGGAAAAGCTGTCTTGTACCATTGGATTTTTCTCCCAAACGAAGGAAACTAGAATGAAAATTTTAAAGCCTCCTATTAGTGCTTCATCTACACGGTATAGCCTTGAATTTTCCAATGCGTAGCTCTTTGCAAAAGAGAGATATTGGCAAGGAAAAGCTGTCTTGTACCTTTGCATTTTTCTCCCAAACGAAGGACACTAGAAAGAAAATTTTAAAGCCTCCTGTTAGGCCATCATCTACACGGCATAGCCCTGAATTTTCCAATGCGCAGCTTTGTGCAAAAGAGAGATATTGGCAAGGAAAAGCTGTCTTGTACCTTTGCATTTTTCTCCCAAACGAAGGACACTAGAAAGAAAATTTTAAAGCCTCCTGTTAGGCCATCATCTACACGGCATAGCCCTGAATTTTCCAATGCGCAGCTCTTTGCAAAAGAGAGATATTGGCAAGGAAAAGCTGTCTTGTACCTTTGCATTTTTCTCCCAAACGAAGGACACTAGAAAGAAAATTTTAAAGCCTCCTGTTAGGCCATCATCTACACGGCATAGCCCTGAATTTTCCAATGCGCAGCTTTGTGCAAAAGAGAGATATTGGCAAGGAAAAGCTGTCTTGTACCTTTGCATTTTTCTCCCAAACGAAGGACACTAGAAAGAAAATTTTAAAGCCTCCTGAATTTTCCAATGCGCAGCTCTTTGCAAAAGAGAGATATTGGCAAGGAAAAGCTGTCTTGTACCTTTGCATTTTTCTCCAAAACGAAGGACACTAGAAAGAAAATTTTAAAGCCTCCTGTTAGGCCATCATCTACACGGCATAGCCCTGAATTTTCCAATGCGCAGCTCTTTGCAAAAGAGAGATATTGGCAAGGAAAAGCTGTCTTGTACCTTTGCATTTTTCTCCCAAACGAAGGACACTACAAAGAAAATTTTAAAGCCTCCTGTTAGGCCATCATCTACACGGCATAGCCCTGAATTTTCCAATGCGCAGCTCTTTGCAAAAGAGAGATATTGGCAAGGAAAAGCTGTCTTGTACCTTTGCATTTTTCTCCCAAACGAAGGACACTAGAAAGAAAATTTTAAAGCCTCCTGTTAGGCCATCATCTACACGGCATAGCCCTGAATTTTCCAATGCGCAGCTTTGTGCAAAATAGAGATATTGGCAAGGAAAAGCTGTCTTGTACCATTGGATTTTTCTCCCAAACGAAGGAAACTAGAATGAAAATTTTAAAGCCTCCTATTAGTGCTTCATCTACACGGTATAGCCTTGAATTTTCCAATGCGTAGCTCTTTGCAAAAGAGAGATATTGGCAAGGAAAAGCTGTCTTGTACCTTTGCATTTTTCTCCCAAACGAAGGACACTAGAAAGAAAATTTTAAAGCCTCCTGTTAGGCCATCATCTACACGGCATAGCCCTGAATTTTCCAATGCGCAGCTCTTTGCAAAAGAGAGATATTGGCAAGGAAAAGCTGTCTTGTACCTTTGCATTTTTCTCCCAAACGAAGGACACTAGAAAGAAAATTTTAAAGCCTCCTGTTAGGCCATCATCTACACGGCATAGCCCTGAATTTTCCAATGCGCAGCTTTGTGCAAAAGAGAGATATTGGCAAGGAAAAGCTGTCTTGTACCTTTGCATTTTTCTCCCAAACGAAGGACACTAGAAAGAAAATTTTAAAGCCTCCTGTTAGGCCATCATCTACACGGCATAGCCCTGAATTTTCCAATGCGCAGCTCTTTGCAAAAGAGAGATATTGGCAAGGAAAAGCTGTCTTGTACCTTTGCATTTTTCTCCCAAACGAAGGACACTAGAAAGAAAATTTTAAAGCCTCCTGTTAGGCCATCATCTACACGGCATAGCCCTGAATTTTCCAATGCGCAGCTCTTTGCAAAAGAGAGATATTGGCAAGGAAAAGCTGTCTTGTACCTTTGCATTTTTCTCCCAAACGAAGGACACTAGAAAGAAAATTTTAAAGCCTCCTGTTAGGCCATCATCTACACGGCATAGCCCTGAATTTTCCAATGCGCAGCTCTTTGCAAAAGAGAGATATTGGCAAGGAAAAGCTGTCTTGTACCTTTGCATTTTTCTCCCAAACGAAGGACACTAGAAAGAAAATTTTAAAGCCTCCTGTTAGGCCATCATCTACACGGCATAGCCCTGAATTTTCCAATGCGCAGCTCTTTGCAAAAGAGAGATATTGGCAAGGAAAAGCTGTCTTGTACCTTTGCATTTTTCTCCCAAACGAAGGACACTAGAAAGAAAATTTTAAAGCCTCCTGTTAGGCCATCATCTACACGGCATAGCCCTGAATTTTCCAATGCGCAGCTTTGTGCAAAAGAGAGATATTGGCAAGGAAAAGCTGTCTTGTACCATTGGATTTTTCTCCCAAACGAAGGACACTAGAATGAAAATTTTAAAGCCTCCTGTTAGTGCTTCATCTACACGGTATAGCCCTGAATTTTCCAATGCGTAGCTCTTTGCAAAAGAGAGATATTGGCAATGAAAAGCTGTCTTGTACCTTTGCATTTTTCTCCCAAACGAAGGACACTAGAAATAAAATTTTAAAGCCTCCTGTTAGGCCATCATCTACACGGCATAGCCCTGAATTTTCCAATGCGCAGCTCTTTGCAAAAGAGAGATATTGGCAAGGAAAAGCTGTCTTGTACCTTTGCATTTTTCTCCCAAACGAAGGACACTAGAAAGAAAATTTTAAAGCCTCCTGTTAGGCCATCATCTACACGGCATAGCCCTGAATTTTCCAATGCGCAGCTCTTTGCAAAAGAGAGATATTGGCAAGGAAAAGCTGTCTTGTACCTTTGCATTTTTCTCCCAAACGAAGGACACTAAAAAGAAAATTTTAAAGCCTCCTGTTAGGCCATCATCTACACGGCATAGCCCTGAATTTTCCAATGCGCAGCTCTTTGCAAAAGAGAGATATTGGCAAGGAAAAGCTGTCTTGTACCTTTGCATTTTTCTCCTAAACGAAGGACACTAGAAAGAAAATTTTAAAGCCTCCTGTTAGGCCATCATCTACACGGCATAGCCCTAAATTTTCCAATGCGCAGCTTTGTGCAAAAGAGAGATATTGGCAAGGAAAAGCTGTCTTGTACCTTTGCATTTTTCTCCCAAACGAAGGACACTAGAAATAAAATTTTAAAGCCTCCTGTTAGGCCATCATCTACACGGCATAGCCCTGAATTTTCCAATGCGCAGCTCTTTGCAAAAGAGAGATATTGGCAAGGAAAAGCTGTCTTGTACCTTTGCATTTTTCTCCCAAACGAAGGACACTAGAAAGAAAATTTTAAAGCCTCCTGTTAGGCCATCATCTAAACGGCATAGCCCTGAATTTTCCAATGCGCAGCTCTTTGCAAAAGAGAGATATTGGCAAGGAAAAGCTGTCTTGTACCTTTGCATTTTTCTCCCAAACGAAGGACACTAGAAAGAAAATTTTAAAGCCTCCTGTTAGGCCATCATCTACACGGCATAGCCCTGAATTTTCCAATGCGCAGCTCTTTGCAAAAGAGAGATATTGGCAAGGAAAAGCTGTCTTGTACCTTTGCATTTTTCTCCCAAACGAAGGACACTAGAAAGAAAATTTTAAAGCCTCCTGTTAGGCCATCATCTACACGGCATAGCCCTGAATTTTCCAATGCGCAGCTCTTTGCAAAAGAGAGATATTGGCAAGGAAAAGCTGTCTTGTACCTTTGCATTTTTCTCCCAAACGAAGGACACTAGAAAGAAAATTTTAAAGCCTCCTGTTAGGCCATCATCTACACGGCATAGCCCTGAATTTTCCAATGCGCAGCTTTGTGCAAAAGAGAGATATTGGCAAGGAAAAGCTGTCTTGTACCTTTGCATTTTTCTCCCAAACGAAGGACACTAGAAAGAAAATTTTAAAGCCTCCTGTTAGGCCATCATCTACACGGCATAGCCCTGAATTTTCCAATGCGCAGCTCTTTGCAAAAGAGAGATATTGGCAAGGAAAAGCTGTCTTGTACCTTTGCATTTTTCTCCCAAACGAAGGACACTAGAAAGAAAATTTTAAAGCCTCCTGTTAGGCCATCATCTACACGGCATAGCCCTGAATTTTCCAATGCGCAGCTCTTTGCAAAAGAGAGATATTGGCAAGGAAAAGCTGTCTTGTACCTTTGCATTTTTCTCCCAAACGAAGGACACTAGAAAGAAAATTTTAAAGCCTCCTGTTAGGCCATCATCTACACGGCATAGCCCTGAATTTTCCAATGCGCAGCTTTGTGCAAAAGAGAGATATTGGCAAGGAAAAGCTGTCTTGTACCTTTGCATTTTTCTCCCAAACGAAGGACACTAGAAAGAAAATTTTAAAGCCTCCTGTTAGGCCATCATCTACACGGCATAGCCCTGAATTTTCCAATGCGCAGCTCTTTGCAAAAGAGAGATATTGGCAAGGAAAAGCTGTCTTGTACCTTTGCATTTTTCTCCCAAACGAAGGACACTAGAAAGAAAATTTTAAAGCCTCCTGTTAGGCCATCATCTACACGGCATAGCCCTGAATTTTCCAATGCGCAGCTCTTTGCAAAAGAGAGATATTGGCAAGGAAAAGCTGTCTTGTACCTTTGCATTTTTCTCCCAAACGAAGGACACTAGAAAGAAAATTTTAAAGCCTCCTGTTAGGCCATCATCTACACGGCATAGCCCTGAATTTTCCAATGCGCAGCTCTTTGCAAAAGAGAGATATTGGCAAGGAAAAGCTGTCTTGTACCTTTGCATTTTTCTCCCAAACGAAGGACACTAGAAAGAAAATTTTAAAGCCTCCTGTTAGGCCATCATCTACACGGCATAGCCCTGAATTTTCCAATGCGCAGCTTTGTGCAAAAGAGAGATATTGGCAAGGAAAAGCTGTCTTGTACCTTTGCATTTTTCTCCCAAACGAAGGACACTAGAAAGAAAATTTTAAAGCCTCCTGTTAGGCCATCATCTACACGGCATAGCCCTGAATTTTCCAATGCGCAGCTCTTTGCAAAAGAGAGATATTGGCAAGGAAAAGCTGTCTTGTACCTTTGCATTTTTCTCCCAAACGAAGGACACTAGAAAGAAAATTTTAAAGCCTCCTGTTAGGCCATCATCTACACGGCATAGCCCTGAATTTTCCAATGCGCAGCTCTTTGCAAAAGAGAGATATTGGCAAGGAAAAGCTGTCTTGTACCTTTGCATTTTTCTCCCAAACGAAGGACACTAGAAAGAAAATTTTAAAGCCTCCTGTTAGGCCATCATCTACACGGCATAGCCCTGAATTTTCCAATGCGCAGCTCTTTGCAAAAGAGAGATATTGGCAAGGAAAAGCTGTCTTGTACCTTTGCATTTTTCTCCCAAACGAAGGACACTAGAAAGAAAATTTTAAAGCCTCCTGTTAGGCCATCATCTACACGGCATAGCCCTGAATTTTCCAATGCGCAGCTCTTTGCAAAAGAGAGATATTGGCAAGGAAAAGCTGTCTTGTACCTTTGCATTTTTCTCCCAAACGAAGGACACTAGAAAGAAAATTTTAAAGCCTCCTGTTAGGCCATCATCTACACGGCATAGCCCTGAATTTTCCAATGCGCAGCTTTGTGCAAAAGAGAGATATTGGCAAGGAAAAGCTGTCTTGTACCATTGGATTTTTCTCCCAAACGAAGGACACTAGAATGAAAATTTTAAAGCCTCCTGTTAGTGCTTCATCTACACGGTATAGCCCTGAATTTTCCAATGCGTAGCTCTTTGCAAAAGAGAGATATTGGCAATGAAAAGCTGTCTTGTACCTTTGCATTTTTCTCCCAAACGAAGGACACTAGAAATAAAATTTTAAAGCCTCCTGTTAGGCCATCATCTACACGGCATAGCCCTGAATTTTCCAATGCGCAGCTCTTTGCAAAAGAGAGATATTGGCAAGGAAAAGCTGTCTTGTACCTTTGCATTTTTCTCCCAAACGAAGGACACTAGAAAGAAAATTTTAAAGCCTCCTGTTAGGCCATCATCTACACGGCATAGCCCTGAATTTTCCAATGCGCAGCTCTTTGCAAAAGAGAGATATTGGCAAGGAAAAGCTGTCTTGTACCTTTGCATTTTTCTCCTAAACGAAGGACACTAGAAAGAAAATTTTAAAGCCTCCTGTTAGGCCATCATCTACACGGCATAGCCCTGAATTTTTCAATGCGCAGCTCTTTGCAAAAGAGAGATATTGGCAAGGAAAAGCTGTCTTGTACCTTTGCATTTTTCTCCCAAACGAAGGACACTAGAAAGAAAATTTTAAAGCCTCCTGTTAGGCCATCATCTACACGGCATAGCCCTGAATTTTCCAATGCGCAGCTTTGTGCAAAATAGAGATATTGGCAAGGAAAAGCTGTCTTGTACCATTGGATTTTTCTCCCAAACGAAGGAAACTAGAAAGAAAATTTTAAAGCCTCCTATTAGTGCTTCATCTACACGGTATAGCCTTGAATTTTCCAATGCGTAGCTCTTTGCAAAAGAGAGATATTGGCAAGGAAAAGCTGTCTTGTACCTTTGCATTTTTCTCCCAAACGAAGGACACTAGAAAGAAAATTGTAAAGCCTCCTGTTAGGCCATCATCTACACGGCATAGCCCTGAATTTTCCAATGCGCAGCTTTGTGCAAAAGAGAGATATTGGCAAGGAAAAGCTGTCTTGTACCTTTGCATTTTTCTCCCAAACGAAGGACACTAGAAAGAAAATTTTAAAGCCTCCTGTTAGGCCATCATCTACACGGCATAGCCCTGAATTTTCCAATGCGCAGCTCTTTGCAAAAGAGAGATATTGGCAAGGAAAAGCTGTCTTGTACCTTTGCATTTTTCTCCCAAACGAAGGACACTAGAAAGAAAATTTTAAAGCCTCCTGTTAGGCCATCATCTACACGGCATAGCCCTGAATTTTCCAATGCGCAGCTTTGTGCAAAAGAGAGATATTGGCAAGGAAAAGCTGTCTTGTACCTTTGCATTTTTCTCCCAAACGAAGGACACTAGAAAGAAAATTTTAAAGCCTCCTGTTAGGCCATCATCTACACGGCATAGCCCTGAATTTTCCAATGCGCAGCTCTTTGCAAAAGAGAGATATTGGCAAGGAAAAGCTGTCTTGTACCTTTGCATTTTTCTCCCAAACGAAGGACACTAGAAAGAAAATTTTAAAGCCTCCTGTTAGGCCATCATCTACACGGCATAGCCCTGAATTTTACAATGCGCAGCTCTTTGCAAAAGAGAGATATTGGCAAGGAAAAGCTGTCTTGTACCTTTGCATTTTTCTCCCAAACGAAGGACACTAGAAAGAAAATTTTAAAGCCTCCTGTTAGGCCATCATCTACACGGCATAGCCCTGAATTTTCCAATGCGCAGCTCTTTGCAAAAGAGAGATATTGGCAAGGAAAAGCTGTCTTGTACCTTTGCATTTTTCTCCCAAACGAAGGACACTAGAAAGAAAATTTTAAAGCCTCCTGTTAGGCCATCATCTA
Organism: Pseudophryne corroboree; assembly: GCF_028390025.1. Classification (NCBI taxonomy): domain Eukaryota; kingdom Metazoa; phylum Chordata; class Amphibia; order Anura; family Myobatrachidae; genus Pseudophryne; species Pseudophryne corroboree. The sequence continues at coordinate 30,812 of NW_026968743.1, forward strand.
CACGGCATAGCCCTGAATTTTCCAATGCGCAGCTTTGTGCAAAAGAGAGATATTGGCAAGGAAAAGCTGTCTTGTACCATTGGATTTTTCTCCCAAACGAAGGACACTAGAATGAAAATTTTAAAGCCTCCTGTTAGTGCTTCATCTACACGGTATAGCCCTGAATTTTCCAATGCGTAGCTCTTTGCAAAAGAGAGATATTGGCAATGAAAAGCTGTCTTGTACCTTTGCATTTTTCTCCCAAACGAAGGACACTAGAAATAAAATTTTAAAGCCTCCTGTTAGGCCATCATCTACACGGCATAGCCCTGAATTTTCCAATGCGCAGCTCTTTGCAAAAGAGAGATATTGGCAAGGAAAAGCTGTCTTGTACCTTTGCATTTTTCTCCCAAACGAAGGACACTAGAAAGAAAATTTTAAAGCCTCCTGTTAGGCCATCATCTACACGGCATAGCCCTGAATTTTCCAATGCGCAGCTCTTTGCAAAAGAGAGATATTGGCAAGGAAAAGCTGTCTTGTACCTTTGCATTTTTCTCCCAAACGAAGGACACTAAAAAGAAAATTTTAAAGCCTCCTGTTAGGCCATCATCTACACGGCATAGCCCTGAATTTTCCAATGCGCAGCTCTTTGCAAAAGAGAGATATTGGCAAGGAAAAGCTGTCTTGTACCTTTGCATTTTTCTCCTAAACGAAGGACACTAGAAAGAAAATTTTAAAGCCTCCTGTTAGGCCATCATCTACACGGCATAGCCCTAAATTTTCCAATGCGCAGCTTTGTGCAAAAGAGAGATATTGGCAAGGAAAAGCTGTCTTGTACCTTTGCATTTTTCTCCCAAACGAAGGACACTAGAAATAAAATTTTAAAGCCTCCTGTCAGGCCATCATCTACACGGCATAGCCCTGAATTTTCCAATGCGCAGCTCTTTGCAAAAGAGAGATATTGGCAAGGAAAAGCTGTCTTGTACCTTTGCATTTTTCTCCTAAACGAAGGACACTAGAAAGAAAATTTTAAAGCCTCCTGTTAGGCCATCATCTACACGGCATAGCCCTGAATTTTCCAATGCGCAGCTCTTTGCAAAAGAGAGATATTGGCAAGGAAAAGCTGTCTTGTACCTTTGCATTTTTCTCCCAAACGAAGGACACTAGAAAGAAAATTTTAAAGCCTCCTGTTAGGCCATCATCTACACGGCATAGCCCTGAATTTTCCAATGCGCAGCTCTTTGCAAAAGAGAGATATTGGCAAGGAAAAGCTGTCTTGTACCTTTGCATTTTTCTCCCAAACGAAGGACACTAGAAAGAAAATTTTAAAGCCTCCTGTTAGGCCATCATCTACACGGCATAGCCCTGAATTTTCCAATGCGCAGCTTTGTGCAAAAGAGAGATATTGGCAAGGAAAAGCTGTCTTGTACCTTTGCATTTTTCTCCCAAACGAAGGACACTAGAAAGAAAATTTTAAAGCCTCCTGTTAGGCCATCATCTACACGGCATAGCCCTGAATTTTCCAATGCGCAGCTCTTTGCAAAAGAGAGATATTGGCAAGGAAAAGCTGTCTTGTACCTTTGCATTTTTCTCCCAAACGAAGGACACTAGAAAGAAAATTTTAAAGCCTCCTGTTAGGCCATCATCTACACGGCATAGCCCTGAATTTTCCAATGCGCAGCTCTTTGCAAAAGAGAGATATTGGCAAGGAAAAGCTGTCTTGTACCTTTGCATTTTTCTCCCAAACGAAGGACACTAGAAAGAAAATTTTAAAGCCTCCTGTTAGGCCATCATCTACACGGCATAGCCCTGAATTTTCCAATGCGCAGCTTTGTGCAAAAGAGAGATATTGGCAAGGAAAAGCTGTCTTGTACCTTTGCATTTTTCTCCCAAACGAAGGACACTAGAAAGAAAATTTTAAAGCCTCCTGTTAGGCCATCATCTACACGGCATAGCCCTGAATTTTCCAATGCGCAGCTCTTTGCAAAAGAGAGATATTGGCAAGGAAAAGCTGTCTTGTACCTTTGCATTTTTCTCCCAAACGAAGGACACTAGAAAGAAAATTTTAAAGCCTCCTGTTAGGCCATCATCTACACGGCATAGCCCTGAATTTTCCAATGCGCAGCTCTTTGCAAAAGAGAGATATTGGCAAGGAAAAGCTGTCTTGTACCTTTGCATTTTTCTCCCAAACGAAGGACACTAGAAAGAAAATTTTAAAGCCTCCTGTTAGGCCATCATCTACACGGCATAGCCCTGAATTTTCCAATGCGCAGCTCTTTGCAAAAGAGAGATATTGGCAAGGAAAAGCTGTCTTGTACCTTTGCATTTTTCTCCCAAACGAAGGACACTAGAAAGAAAATTTTAAAGCCTCCTGTTAGGCCATCATCTACACGGCATAGCCCTGAATTTTCCAATGCGCAGCTCTTTGCAAAAGAGAGATATTGGCAAGGAAAAGCTGTCTTGTACCTTTGCATTTTTCTCCCAAACGAAGGACACTAGAAAGAAAATTTTAAAGCCTCCTGTTAGGCCATCATCTACACGGCATAGCCCTGAATTTTCCAATGCGCAGCTTTGTGCAAAAGAGAGATATTGGCAAGGAAAAGCTGTCTTGTACCATTGGATTTTTCTCCCAAACGAAGGACACTAGAATGAAAATTTTAAAGCCTCCTGTTAGTGCTTCATCTACACGGTATAGCCCTGAATTTTCCAATGCGTAGCTCTTTGCAAAAGAGAGATATTGGCAATGAAAAGCTGTCTTGTACCTTTGCATTTTTCTCCCAAACGAAGGACACTAGAAATAAAATTTTAAAGCCTCCTGTTAGGCCATCATCTACACGGCATAGCCCTGAATTTTCCAATGCGCAGCTCTTTGCAAAAGAGAGATATTGGCAAGGAAAAGCTGTCTTGTACCTTTGCATTTTTCTCCCAAACGAAGGACACTAGAAAGAAAATTTTAAAGCCTCCTGTTAGGCCATCATCTACACGGCATAGCCCTGAATTTTCCAATGCGCAGCTCTTTGCAAAAGAGAGATATTGGCAAGGAAAAGCTGTCTTGTACCTTTGCATTTTTCTCCCAAACGAAGGACACTAAAAAGAAAATTTTAAAGCCTCCTGTTAGGCCATCATCTACACGGCATAGCCCTGAATTTTCCAATGCGCAGCTCTTTGCAAAAGAGAGATATTGGCAAGGAAAAGCTGTCTTGTACCTTTGCATTTTTCTCCTAAACGAAGGACACTAGAAAGAAAATTTTAAAGCCTCCTGTTAGGCCATCATCTACACGGCATAGCCCTGAATTTTTCAATGCGCAGCTTTGTGCAAAAGAGAGATATTGGCAAGGAAAAGCTGTCTTGTACCTTTGCATTTTTCTCCCAAACGAAGGACACTAGAAAGAAAATTTTAAAGCCTCCTGTTAGGCCATCATCTACACGGCATAGCCCTGAATTTTCCAATGCGCAGCTCTTTGCAAAAGAGAGATATTGGCAAGGAAAAGCTGTCTTGTACCTTTGCATTTTTCTCCCAAACGAAGGACACTAGAAAGAAAATTTTAAAGCCTCCTGTTAGGCCATCATCTACACGGCATAGCCCTGAATTTTCCAATGCGCAGCTCTTTGCAAAAGAGAGATATTGGCAAGGAAAAGCTGTCTTGTACCTTTGCATTTTTCTCCCAAACGAAGGACACTAAAAAGAAAATTTTAAAGCCTCCTGTTAGGCCATCATCTACACGGCATAGCCCTGAATTTTCCAATGCGCAGCTCTTTGCAAAAGAGAGATATTGGCAAGGAAAAGCTGTCTTGTACCTTTGCATTTTTCTCCTAAACGAAGGACACTAGAAAGAAAATTTTAAAGCCTCCTGTTAGGCCATCATCTACACGGCATAGCCCTGAATTTTCCAATGCGCAGCTTTGTGCAAAAGAGAGATATTGGCAAGGAAAAGCTGTCTTGTACCTTTGCATTTTTCTCCCAAACGAAGGACACTAGAAAGAAAATTTTAAAGCCTCCTGTTAGGCCATCATCTACACGGCATAGCCCTGAATTTTCCAATGCGCAGCTCTTTGCAAAAGAGAGATATTGGCAAGGAAAAGCTGTCTTGTACCTTTGCATTTTTCTCCCAAACGAAGGACACTAGAAAGAAAATTTTAAAGCCTCCTGTTAGGCCATCATCTACACGGCATAGCCCTGAATTTTCCAATGCGCAGCTTTGTGCAAAAGAGAGATATTGGCAAGGAAAAGCTGTCTTGTACCTTTGCATTTTTCTCCCAAACGAAGGACACTAGAAAGAAAATTTTAAAGCCTCCTGAATTTTCCAATGCGCAGCTCTTTGCAAAAGAGAGATATTGGCAAGGAAAAGCTGTCTTGTACCTTTGCATTTTTCTCCAAAACGAAGGACACTAGAAAGAAAATTTTAAAGCCTCCTGTTAGGCCATCATCTACACGGCATAGCCCTGAATTTTCCAATGCGCAGCTCTTTGCAAAAGAGAGATATTGGCAAGGAAAAGCTGTCTTGTACCTTTGCATTTTTCTCCCAAACGAAGGACACTACAAAGAAAATTTTAAAGCCTCCTGTTAGGCCATCATCTACACGGCATAGCCCTGAATTTTCCAATGCGCAGCTCTTTGCAAAAGAGAGATATTGGCAAGGAAAAGCTGTCTTGTACCTTTGCATTTTTCTCCCAAACGAAGGACACTAGAAAGAAAATTTTAAAGCCTCCTGTTAGGCCATCATCTACACGGCATAGCCCTGAATTTTCCAATGCGCAGCTTTGTGCAAAAGAGAGATATTGGCAAGGAAAAGCTGTCTTGTACCATTGGATTTTTCTCCCAAACGAAGGAAACTAGAATGAAAATTTTAAATCCTCCTATTAGTGCTTCATCTACACGGTATAGCCTTGAATTTTCCAATGCGTAGCTCTTTGCAAAAGAGAGATATTGGCAAGGAAAAGCTGTCTTGTACCTTTGCATTTTTCTCCCAAACGAAGGACACTAGAAAGAAAATTTTAAAGCCTCCTGTTAGGCCATCATCTACACGGCATAGCCCTGAATTTTCCAATGCGCAGCTTTGTGCAAAAGAGAGATATTGGCAAGGAAAAGCTGTCTTGTACCTTTGCATTTTTCTCCCAAACGAAGGACACTAGAAAGAAAATTTTAAAGCCTCCTGTTAGGCCATCATCTACACGGCATAGCCCTGAATTTTCCAATGCGCAGCTCTTTGCAAAAGAGAGATATTGGCAAGGAAAAGCTGTCTTGTACCTTTGCATTTTTCTCCCAAACGAAGGACACTAGAAAGAAAATTTTAAAGCCTCCTGTTAGGCCATCATCTACACGGCATAGCCCTGAATTTTCCAATGCGCAGCTTTGTGCAAAAGAGAGATATTGGCAAGGAAAAGCTGTCTTGTACCTTTGCATTTTTCTCCCAAACGAAGGACACTAGAAAGAAAATTTTAAAGCCTCCTGTTAGGCCATCATCTACACGGCATAGCCCTGAATTTTCCAATGCGCAGCTCTTTGCAAAAGAGAGATATTGGCAAGGAAAAGCTGTCTTGTACCTTTGCATTTTTCTCCCAAACGAAGGACACTAGAAAGAAAATTTTAAAGCCTCCTGTTAGGCCATCATCTACACGGCATAGCCCTGAATTTTCCAATGCGCAGCTCTTTGCAAAAGAGAGATATTGGCAAGGAAAAGCTGTCTTGTACCTTTGCATTTTTCTCCCAAACGAAGGACACTAGAAAGAAAATTTTAAAGCCTCCTGTTAGGCCATCATCTACACGGCATAGCCCTGAATTTTCCAATGCGCAGCTCTTTGCAAAAGAGAGATATTGGCAAGGAAAAGCTGTCTTGTACCTTTGCATTTTTCTCCCAAACGAAGGACACTAGAAAGAAAATTTTAAAGCCTCCTGTTAGGCCATCATCTACACGGCATAGCCCTGAATTTTCCAATGCGCAGCTCTTTGCAAAAGAGAGATATTGGCAAGGAAAAGCTGTCTTGTACCTTTGCATTTTTCTCCCAAACGAAGGACACTAGAAAGAAAATTTTAAAGCCTCCTGTTAGGCCATCATCTACACGGCATAGCCCTGAATTTTCCAATGCGCAGCTTTGTGCAAAAGAGAGATATTGGCAAGGAAAAGCTGTCTTGTACCATTGGATTTTTCTCCCAAACGAAGGACACTAGAATGAAAATTTTAAAGCCTCCTGTTAGTGCTTCATCTACACGGTATAGCCCTGAATTTTCCAATGCGTAGCTCTTTGCAAAAGAGAGATATTGGCAATGAAAAGCTGTCTTGTACCTTTGCATTTTTCTCCCAAACGAAGGACACTAGAAATAAAATTTTAAAGCCTCCTGTTAGGCCATCATCTACACGGCATAGCCCTGAATTTTCCAATGCGCAGCTCTTTGCAAAAGAGAGATATTGGCAAGGAAAAGCTGTCTTGTACCTTTGCATTTTTCTCCCAAACGAAGGACACTAGAAAGAAAATTTTAAAGCCTCCTGTTAGGCCATCATCTACACGGCATAGCCCTGAATTTTCCAATGCGCAGCTCTTTGCAAAAGAGAGATATTGGCAAGGAAAAGCTGTCTTGTACCTTTGCATTTTTCTCCCAAACGAAGGACACTAAAAAGAAAATTTTAAAGCCTCCTGTTAGGCCATCATCTACACGGCATAGCCCTGAATTTTCCAATGCGCAGCTCTTTGCAAAAGAGAGATATTGGCAAGGAAAAGCTGTCTTGTACCTTTGCATTTTTCTCCCAAACGAAGGACACTAGAAAGAAAATTTTAAAGCCTCCTGTTAGGCCATCATCTACACGGCATAGCCCTGAATTTTCCAATGCGCAGCTCTTTGCAAAAGAGAGATATTGGCAAGGAAAAGCTGTCTTGTACCTTTGCATTTTTCTCCCAAACGAAGGACACTAAAAAGAAAATTTTAAAGCCTCCTGTTAGGCCATCATCTACACGGCATAGCCCTGAATTTTCCAATGCGCAGCTCTTTGCAAAAGAGAGATATTGGCAAGGAAAAGCTGTCTTGTACCTTTGCATTTTTCTCCTAAACGAAGGACACTAGAAAGAAAATTTTAAAGCCTCCTGTTAGGCCATCATCTACACGGCATAGCCCTGAATTTTTCAATGCGCAGCTTTGTGCAAAAGAGAGATATTGGCAAGGAAAAGCTGTCTTGTACCTTTGCATTTTTCTCCCAAACGAAGGACACTAGAAAGAAAATTTTAAAGCCTCCTGTTAGGCCATCATCTACACGGCATAGCCCTGAATTTTCCAATGCGCAGCTCTTTGCAAAAGAGAGATATTGGCAAGGAAAAGCTGTCTTGTACCTTTGCATTTTTCTCCCAAACGAAGGACACTAGAAAGAAAATTTTAAAGCCTCCTGTTAGGCCATCATCTACACGGCATAGCCCTGAATTTTCCAATGCGCAGCTCTTTGCAAAAGAGAGATATTGGCAAGGAAAAGCTGTCTTGTACCTTTGCATTTTTCTCCCAAACGAAGGACACTAAAAAGAAAATTTTAAAGCCTCCTGTTAGGCCATCATCTACACGGCATAGCCCTGAATTTTCCAATGCGCAGCTCTTTGCAAAAGAGAGATATTGGCAAGGAAAAGCTGTCTTGTACCTTTGCATTTTTCTCCTAAACGAAGGACACTAGAAAGAAAATTTTAAAGCCTCCTGTTAGGCCATCATCTACACGGCATAGCCCTGAATTTTCCAATGCGCAGCTTTGTGCAAAAGAGAGATATTGGCAAGGAAAAGCTGTCTTGTACCTTTGCATTTTTCTCCCAAACGAAGGACACTAGAAAGAAAATTTTAAAGCCTCCTGTTAGGCCATCATCTACACGGCATAGCCCTGAATTTTCCAATGCGCAGCTCTTTGCAAAAGAGAGATATTGGCAAGGAAAAGCTGTCTTGTACCTTTGCATTTTTCTCCCAAACGAAGGACACTAGAAAGAAAATTTTAAAGCCTCCTGTTAGGCCATCATCTACACGGCATAGCCCTGAATTTTCCAATGCGCAGCTTTGTGCAAAAGAGAGATATTGGCAAGGAAAAGCTGTCTTGTACCTTTGCATTTTTCTCCCAAACGAAGGACACTAGAAAGAAAATTTTAAAGCCTCCTGAATTTTCCAATGCGCAGCTCTTTGCAAAAGAGAGATATTGGCAAGGAAAAGCTGTCTTGTACCTTTGCATTTTTCTCCAAAACGAAGGACACTAGAAAGAAAATTTTAAAGCCTCCTGTTAGGCCATCATCTACACGGCATAGCCCTGAATTTTCCAATGCGCAGCTCTTTGCAAAAGAGAGATATTGGCAAGGAAAAGCTGTCTTGTACCTTTGCATTTTTCTCCCAAACGAAGGACACTACAAAGAAAATTTTAAAGCCTCCTGTTAGGCCATCATCTACACGGCATAGCCCTGAATTTTCCAATGCGCAGCTCTTTGCAAAAGAGAGATATTGGCAAGGAAAAGCTGTCTTGTACCTTTGCATTTTTCTCCCAAACGAAGGACACTAGAAAGAAAATTTTAAAGCCTCCTGTTAGGCCATCATCTACACGGCATAGCCCTGAATTTTCCAATGCGCAGCTTTGTGCAAAAGAGAGATATTGGCAAGGAAAAGCTGTCTTGTACCATTGGATTTTTCTCCCAAACGAAGGAAACTAGAATGAAAATTTTAAAGCCTCCTATTAGTGCTTCATCTACACGGTATAGCCTTGAATTTTCCAATGCGTAGCTCTTTGCAAAAGAGAGATATTGGCAAGGAAAAGCTGTCTTGTACCTTTGCATTTTTCTCCCAAACGAAGGACACTAGAAAGAAAATTTTAAAGCCTCCTGTTAGGCCATCATCTACACGGCATAGCCCTGAATTTTCCAATGCGCAGCTTTGTGCAAAAGAGAGATATTGGCAAGGAAAAGCTGTCTTGTACCTTTGCATTTTTCTCCCAAACGAAGGACACTAGAAAGAAAATTTTAAAGCCTCCTGTTAGGCCATCATCTACACGGCATAGCCCTGAATTTTCCAATGCGCAGCTCTTTGCAAAAGAGAGATATTGGCAAGGAAAAGCTGTCTTGTACCTTTGCATTTTTCTCCCAAACGAAGGACACTAGAAAGAAAATTTTAAAGCCTCCTGTTAGGCCATCATCTACACGGCATAGCCCTGAATTTTCCAATGCGCAGCTTTGTGCAAAAGAGAGATATTGGCAAGGAAAAGCTGTCTTGTACCTTTGCATTTTTCTCCCAAACGAAGGACACTAGAAAGAAAATTTTAAAGCCTCCTGTTAGGCCATCATCTACACGGCATAGCCCTGAATTTTCCAATGCGCAGCTCTTTGCAAAAGAGAGATATTGGCAAGGAAAAGCTGTCTTGTACCTTTGCATTTTTCTCCCAAACGAAGGACACTAGAAAGAAAATTTTAAAGCCTCCTGTTAGGCCATCATCTACACGGCATAGCCCTGAATTTTCCAATGCGCAGCTCTTTGCAAAAGAGAGATATTGGCAAGGAAAAGCTGTCTTGTACCTTTGCATTTTTCTCCCAAACGAAGGACACTAGAAAGAAAATTTTAAAGCCTCCTGTTAGGCCATCATCTACACGGCATAGCCCTGAATTTTCCAATGCGCAGCTCTTTGCAAAAGAGAGATATTGGCAAGGAAAAGCTGTCTTGTACCTTTGCATTTTTCTCCCAAACGAAGGACACTAGAAAGAAAATTTTAAAGCCTCCTGTTAGGCCATCATCTACACGGCATAGCCCTGAATTTTCCAATGCGCAGCTTTGTGCAAAAGAGAGATATTGGCAAGGAAAAGCTGTCTTGTACCTTTGCATTTTTCTCCCAAACGAAGGACACTAGAAAGAAAATTTTAAAGCCTCCTGTTAGGCCATCATCTACACGGCATAGCCCTGAATTTTCCAATGCGCAGCTCTTTGCAAAAGAGAGATATTGGCAAGGAAAAGCTGTCTTGTACCTTTGCATTTTTCTCCCAAACGAAGGACACTAGAAAGAAAATTTTAAAGCCTCCTGTTAGGCCATCATCTACACGGCATAGCCCTGAATTTTCCAATGCGCAGCTTTGTGCAAAAGAGAGATATTGGCAAGGAAAAGCTGTCTTGTACCTTTGCATTTTTCTCCCAAACGAAGGACACTAGAAAGAAAATTTTAAAGCCTCCTGTTAGGCCATCATCTACACGGCATAGCCCTGAATTTTCCAATGCGCAGCTCTTTGCAAAAGAGAGATATTGGCAAGGAAAAGCTGTCTTGTACCTTTGCATTTTTCTCCCAAACGAAGGACACTAGAAAGAAAATTTTAAAGCCTCCTGTTAGGCCATCATCTACACGGCATAGCCCTGAATTTTCCAATGCGCAGCTCTTTGCAAAAGAGAGATATTGGCAAGGAAAAGCTGTCTTGTACCTTTGCATTTTTCTCCCAAACGAAGGACACTAGAAAGAAAATTTTAAAGCCTCCTGTTAGGCCATCATCTACACGGCATAGCCCTGAATTTTCCAATGCGCAGCTCTTTGCAAAAGAGAGATATTGGCAAGGAAAAGCTGTCTTGTACCTTTGCATTTTTCTCCCAAACGAAGGACACTAGAAAGAAAATTTTAAAGCCTCCTGTTAGGCCATCATCTACACGGCATAGCCCTGAATTTTCCAATGCGCAGCTTTGTGCAAAAGAGAGATATTGGCAAGGAAAAGCTGTCTTGTACCATTGGATTTTTCTCCCAAACGAAGGACACTAGAATGAAAATTTTAAAGCCTCCTGTTAGTGCTTCATCTACACGGTATAGCCCTGAATTTTCCAATGCGTAGCTCTTTGCAAAAGAGAGATATTGGCAATGAAAAGCTGTCTTGTACCTTTGCATTTTTCTCCCAAACGAAGGACACTAGAAATAAAATTTTAAAGCCTCCTGTTAGGCCATCATCTACACGGCATAGCCCTGAATTTTCCAATGCGCAGCTCTTTGCAAAAGAGAGATATTGGCAAGGAAAAGCTGTCTTGTACCTTTGCATTTTTCTCCCAAACGAAGGACACTAGAAAGAAAATTTTAAAGCCTCCTGTTAGGCCATCATCTACACGGCATAGCCCTGAATTTTCCAATGCGCAGCTCTTTGCAAAAGAGAGATATTGGCAAGGAAAAGCTGTCTTGTACCTTTGCATTTTTCTCCCAAACGAAGGACACTAAAAAGAAAATTTTAAAGCCTCCTGTTAGGCCATCATCTACACGGCATAGCCCTGAATTTTCCAATGCGCAGCTCTTTGCAAAAGAGAGATATTGGCAAGGAAAAGCTGTCTTGTACCTTTGCATTTTTCTCCTAAACGAAGGACACTAGAAAGAAAATTTTAAAGCCTCCTGTTAGGCCATCATCTACACGGCATAGCCCTAAATTTTCCAATGCGCAGCTTTGTGCAAAAGAGAGATATTGGCAAGGAAAAGCTGTCTTGTACCTTTGCATTTTTCTCCCAAACGAAGGACACTAGAAATAAAATTTTAAAGCCTCCTGTTAGGCCATCATCTACACGGCATAGCCCTGAATTTTCCAATGCGCAGCTCTTTGCAAAAGAGAGATATTGGCAAGGAAAAGCTGTCTTGTACCTTTGCATTTTTCTCCCAAACGAAGGACACTAGAAAGAAAATTTTAAAGCCTCCTGTTAGGCCATCATCTACACGGCATAGCCCTGAATTTTCCAATGCGCAGCTCTTTGCAAAAGAGAGATATTGGCAAGGAAAAGCTGTCTTGTACCTTTGCATTTTTCTCCCAAACGAAGGACACTAGAAAGAAAATTTTAAAGCCTCCTGTTAGGCCATCATCTACACGGCATAGCCCTGAATTTTCCAATGCGCAGCTCTTTGCAAAAGAGAGATATTGGCAAGGAAAAGCTGTCTTGTACCTTTGCATTTTTCTCCCAAACGAAGGACACTAGAAAGAAAATTTTAAAGCCTCCTGTTAGGCCATCATCTACACGGCATAGCCCTGAATTTTCCAATGCGCAGCTCTTTGCAAAAGAGAGATATTGGCAAGGAAAAGCTGTCTTGTACCTTTGCATTTTTCTCCCAAACGAAGGACACTAGAAAGAAAATTTTAAAGCCTCCTGTTAGGCCATCATCTACACGGCATAGCCCTGAATTTTCCAATGCGCAGCTTTGTGCAAAAGAGAGATATTGGCAAGGAAAAGCTGTCTTGTACCTTTGCATTTTTCTCCCAAACGAAGGACACTAGAAAGAAAATTTTAAAGCCTCCTGTTAGGCCATCATCTACACGGCATAGCCCTGAATTTTCCAATGCGCAGCTCTTTGCAAAAGAGAGATATTGGCAAGGAAAAGCTGTCTTGTACCTTTGCATTTTTCTCCCAAACGAAGGACACTAGAAAGAAAATTTTAAAGCCTCCTGTTAGGCCATCATCTACACGGCATAGCCCTGAATTTTCCAATGCGCAGCTCTTTGCAAAAGAGAGATATTGGCAAGGAAAAGCTGTCTTGTACCTTTGCATTTTTCTCCCAAACGAAGGACACTAGAAAGAAAATTTTAAAGCCTCCTGTTAGGCCATCATCTACACGGCATAGCCCTGAATTTTCCAATGCGCAGCTTTGTGCAAAAGAGAGATATTGGCAAGGAAAAGCTGTCTTGTACCTTTGCATTTTTCTCCCAAACGAAGGACACTAGAAAGAAAATTTTAAAGCCTCCTGTTAGGCCATCATCTACACGGCATAGCCCTGAATTTTCCAATGCGCAGCTCTTTGCAAAAGAGAGATATTGGCAAGGAAAAGCTGTCTTGTACCTTTGCATTTTTCTCCCAAACGAAGGACACTAGAAAGAAAATTTTAAAGCCTCCTGTTAGGCCATCATCTACACGGCATAGCCCTGAATTTTCCAATGCGCAGCTCTTTGCAAAAGAGAGATATTGGCAAGGAAAAGCTGTCTTGTACCTTTGCATTTTTCTCCCAAACGAAGGACACTAGAAAGAAAATTTTAAAGCCTCCTGTTAGGCCATCATCTACACGGCATAGCCCTGAATTTTCCAATGCGCAGCTCTTTGCAAAAGAGAGATATTGGCAAGGAAAAGCTGTCTTGTACCTTTGCATTTTTCTCCCAAACGAAGGACACTAGAAAGAAAATTTTAAAGCCTCCTGTTAGGCCATCATCTACACGGCATAGCCCTGAATTTTCCAATGCGCAGCTCTTTGCAAAAGAGAGATATTGGCAAGGAAAAGCTGTCTTGTACCTTTGCATTTTTCTCCCAAACGAAGGACACTAGAAAGAAAATTGTAAAGCCTCCTGTTAGGCCATCATCTACACGGCATAGCCCTGAATTTTCCAATGTGCAGCTTTGTGCAAAAGAGAGATATTGGCAAGGAAAAGCTGTCTTGTACCATTGGATTTTTCTCCCAAACGAAGGACACTAGAATGAAAATTTTAAAGCCTCCTGTTAGTGCTTCATCTACACGGTATAGCCCTGAATTTTCCAATGCGTAGCTCTTTGCAAAAGAGAGATATTGGCAATGAAAAGCTGTCTTGTACCTTTGCATTTTTCTCCCAAACGAAGGACACTAGAAATAAAATTTTAAAGCCTCCTGTTAGGCCATCATCTACACGGCATAGCCCTGAATTTTCCAATGCGCAGCTCTTTGCAAAAGAGAGATATTGGCAAGGAAAAGCTGTCTTGTACCTTTGCATTTTTCTCCCAAACGAAGGACACTAGAAAGAAAATTTTAAAGCCTCCTGTTAGGCCATCATCTACACGGCATAGCCCTGAATTTTCCAATGCGCAGCTCTTTGCAAAAGAGAGATATTGGCAAGGAAAAGCTGTCTTGTACCTTTGCATTTTTCTCCCAAACGAAGGACACTAAAAAGAAAATTTTAAAGCCTCCTGTTAGGCCATCATCTACACGGCATAGCCCTGAATTTTCCAATGCGCAGCTCTTTGCAAAAGAGAGATATTGGCAAGGAAAAGCTGTCTTGTACCTTTGCATTTTTCTCCTAAACGAAGGACACTAGAAAGAAAATTTTAAAGCCTCCTGTTAGGCCATCATCTACACGGCATAGCCCTGAATTTTCCAATGCGCAGCTTTGTGCAAAAGAGAGATATTGGCAAGGAAAAGCTGTCTTGTACCTTTGCATTTTTCTCCCAAACGAAGGACACTAGAAATAAAATTTTAAAGCCTCCTGTTAGGCCATCATCTACACGGCATAGCCCTGAATTTTCCAATGCGCAGCTCTTTGCAAAAGAGAGATATTGGCAAGGAAAAGCTGTCTTGTACCTTTGCATTTTTCTCCCAAACGAAGGACACTAGAAAGAAAATTTTAAAGCCTCCTGTTAGGCCATCATCTACACGGCATAGCCCTGAATTTTCCAATGCGCAGCTCTTTGCAAAAGAGAGATATTGGCAAGGAAAAGCTGTCTTGTACCTTTGCATTTTTCTCCCAAACGAAGGACACTAAAAAGAAAATTTTAAAGCCTCCTGTTAGGCCATCATCTACACGGCATAGCCCTGAATTTTCCAATGCGCAGCTCTTTGCAAAAGAGAGATATTGGCAAGGAAAAGCTGTCTTGTACCTTTGCATTTTTCTCCTAAACGAAGGACACTAGAAAGAAAATTTTAAAGCCTCCTGTTAGGCCATCATCTACACGGCATAGCCCTGAATTTTCCAATGCGCAGCTTTGTGCAAAAGAGAGATATTGGCAAGGAAAAGCTGTCTTGTACCTTTGCATTTTTCTCCCAAACGAAGGACACTAGAAAGAAAATTTTAAAGCCTCCTGTTAGGCCATCATCTACACGGCATAGCCCTGAATTTTCCAATGCGCAGCTCTTTGCAAAAGAGAGATATTGGCAAGGAAAAGCTGTCTTGTACCTTTGCATTTTTCTCCCAAACGAAGGACACTAGAAAGAAAATTTTAAAGCCTCCTGTTAGGCCATCATCTACACGGCATAGCCCTGAATTTTCCAATGCGCAGCTCTTTGCAAAAGAGAGATATTGGCAAGGAAAAGCTGTCTTGTACCTTTGCATTTTTCTCCCAAACGAAGGACACTAGAAAGAAAATTTTAAAGCCTCCTGTTAGGCCATCATCTACACGGCATAGCCCTGAATTTTCCAATGCGCAGCTCTTTGCAAAAGAGAGATATTGGCAAGGAAAAGCTGTCTTGTACCTTTGCATTTTTCTCCCAAACGAAGGACAATAGAAAGAAAATTTTAAAGCCTCCTGTTAGGCCATCATCTACTCGGCATAGCCCTGAATTTTCCAATGCGCAGCTCTTTGCAAAAGAGAGATATTGGCAAGGAAAAGCTGTCTTGTACCTTTGCATTTTTCTCCCAAACGAAGGACACTAGAAAGAAAATTTTAAAGCCTCCTGTTAGGCCATCATCTACACGGCATAGCCCTGAATTTTCCAATGCGCAGCTTTGTGCAAAAGAGAGATATTGGCAAGGAAAAGCTGTCTTGTACCTTTGCATTTTTCTCCCAAACGAAGGACACTAGAAAGAAAATTTTAAAGCCTCCTGTTAGGCCATCATCTACACGGCATAGCCCTGAATTTTCCAATGCGCAGCTCTTTGCAAAAGAGAGATATTGGCAAGGAAAAGCTGTCTTGTACCTTTGCATTTTTCTCCCAAACGAAGGACACTAGAAAGAAAATTTTAAAGCCTCCTGTTAGGCCATCATCTACACGGCATAGCCCTGAATTTTCCAATGCGCAGCTCTTTGCAAAAGAGAGATATTGGCAAGGAAAAGCTGTCTTGTACCTTTGCATTTTTCTCCCAAACGAAGGACAATAGAAAGAAAATTTTAAAGCCTCCTGTTAGGCCATCATCTACTCGGCATAGCCCTGAATTTTCCAATGCGCAGCTCTTTGCAAAAGAGAGATATTGGCAAGGAAAAGCTGTCTTGTACCTTTGCATTTTTCTCCTAAACGAAGGACACTAGAAAGAAAATTTTAAAGCCTCCTGTTAGGCCATCATCTACACGGCATAGCCCTGAATTTTCCAATGCGCAGCTTTGTGCAAAAGAGAGATATTGGCAAGGAAAAGCTGTCTTGTACCTTTGCATTTTTCTCCCAAACGAAGGACACTAGAAATAAAATTTTAAAGCCTCCTGTTAGGCCATCATCTACACGGCATAGCCCTGAATTTTCCAATGCGCAGCTCTTTGCAAAAGAGAGATATTGGCAAGGAAAAGCTGTCTTGTACCTTTGCATTTTTCTCCCAAACGAAGGACACTAGAAAGAAAATTTTAAAGCCTCCTGTTAGGCCATCATCTACACGGCATAGCCCTGAATTTTCCAATGCGCAGCTCTTTGCAAAAGAGAGATATTGGCAAGGAAAAGCTGTCTTGTACCTTTGCATTTTTCTCCCAAACGAAGGACACTAGAAAGAAAATTTTAAAGCCTCCTGTTAGGCCATCATCTACACGGCATAGCCCTGAATTTTCCAATGCGCAGCTCTTTGCAAAAGAGAGATATTGGCAAGGAAAAGCTGTCTTGTACCTTTGCATTTTTCTCCCAAACGAAGGACACTAGAAAGAAAATTTTAAAGCCTCCTGTTAGGCCATCATCTACACGGCATAGCCCTGAATTTTCCAATGCGCAGCTCTTTGCAAAAGAGAGATATTGGCAAGGAAAAGCTGTCTTGTACCTTTGCATTTTTCTCCCAAACGAAGGACAATAGAAAGAAAATTTTAAAGCCTCCTGTTAGGCCATCATCTACTCGGCATAGCCCTGAATTTTCCAATGCGCAGCTCTTTGCAAAAGAGAGATATTGGCAAGGAAAAGCTGTCTTGTACCTTTGCATTTTTCTCCCAAACGAAGGACACTAGAAAGAAAATTTTAAAGCCTCCTGTTAGGCCATCATCTACACGGCATAGCCCTGAATTTTCCAATGCGCAGCTTTGTGCAAAAGAGAGATATTGGCAAGGAAAAGCTGTCTTGTACCTTTGCATTTTTCTCCCAAACGAAGGACACTAGAAAGAAAATTTTAAAGCCTCCTGTTAGGCCATCATCTACACGGCATAGCCCTGAATTTTCCAATGCGCAGCTCTTTGCAAAAGAGAGATATTGGCAAGGAAAAGCTGTCTTGTACCTTTGCATTTTTCTCCCAAACGAAGGACACTAGAAAGAAAATTTTAAAGCCTCCTGTTAGGCCATCATCTACACGGCATAGCCCTGAATTTTCCAATGCGCAGCTCTTTGCAAAAGAGAGATATTGGCAAGGAAAAGCTGTCTTGTACCTTTGCATTTTTCTCCCAAACGAAGGACACTAGAAAGAAAATTTTAAAGCCTCCTGTTAGGCCATCATCTACACGGCATAGCCCTGAATTTTCCAATGCGCAGCTTTGTGCAAAAGAGAGATATTGGCAAGGAAAAGCTGTCTTGTACCATTGGATTTTTCTCCCAAACGAAGGACACTAGAATGAAAATTTTAAAGCCTCCTGTTAGTGCTTCATCTACACGGTATAGCCCTGAATTTTCCAATGCGTAGCTCTTTGCAAAAGAGAGATATTGGCAAGGAAAAGCTGTCTTGTACCTTTGCATTTTTCTCACAAACGAAGGACACTAGAAATAAAATTTTAAAGCCTCCTGTTAGGCCATCATCTACACGGCATAGCCCTGAATTTTCCAATGCGCAGCTCTTTGCAAAAGAGAGATATTGGCAAGGAAAAGCTGTCTTGTACCTTTGCATTTTTCTCCCAAACGAAGGACACTAGAAAGAAAATTTTAAAGCCTCCTGTTAGGCCATCATCTACACGGCATAGCCCTGAATTTTCCAATGCGCAGCTCTTTGCAAAAGAGAGATATTGGCAAGGAAAAGCTGTCTTGTACCTTTGCATTTTTCTCCCAAACGAAGGACACTAGAAAGAAAATTTTAAAGCCTCCTGTTAGGCCATCATCTACACGGCATAGCCATGAATTTTCCAATGCGCAGCTCTTTGCAAAAGAGAGATATTGGCAAGGAAAAGCTGTCTTGTACCTTTGCATTTTTCTCCCAAACGAAGGACACTAGAAAGAAAATTTTAAAGCCTCCTGTTAGGCCATCATCTACAAGGCATAACCCTGAATTTTCCAATGCGCAGCTTTGTGCAAAAGAGAAATATTGGCAAGGAAAAGCTGTCTTGTACCTTTGCATTTTTCTCCCAAACGAAGGACACTAGAAATAAAATTTTAAAGCCTCCTTTTAGGCCATCATCTACACGGCATAGCCCTGAATATTCCAATGCGCAGCTCTTTGCAAAAGAGAGATATTGGCAAGGAAAAGCTGTCTTGTACCTTTGCATTTTTCTCCCAAACGAAGGACACTAGAAAGAAAATTTTAAAGCCTCCTGTTAGGCCATCATCTACACGGCATAGCCCTGAATTTTCCAATGCGCAGCTCTTTGCAAAAGAGAGATATTGGCAAGGAAAAGCTGTCTTGTACCTTTGCATTTTTCTCCCAAACGAAGGACACTAGAAAGAAAATTTTAAAGCCTCCTGTTAGGTTATCATCTACACGGCATAGCCCTAAATTTTCCAATGCGCAGCTCTTTGCAAAAGAGAGATATTGGCAAGGAAAAGCTGTCTTGTACCTTTGCATTTTTCTCCCAAACGAAGGACACTAGAAAGAAAATTTTAAAGCCTCCTGTTAGGCCATCATCTACACGGCATAGCCCTGAATTTTCCAATGCGCAGCTCTTTGCAAAAGAGAGATATTGGCAAGGAAAAGCTGTCTTGTACCTTTGCATTTTTCTCCCAAACGAAGGACACTAGAAAGAAAATTTTAAAGCCTCCTGTTAGGCCATCATCTACACGGCATAGCCCTGAATTTTCCAATGCGCAGCTCTTTGCAAAAGAGAGATACTGGCAAGGAAAAGCTGTCTTGTACCTTTGCATTTTTCTCCCAAACGAAGGACACTAGAAAGAAAATTTTAAAGCCTCCTGTTAGGCCATCATCTACACGGCATAGCCCTGAATTTTCCAATGCGCAGCTCTTTGCAAAAGAGAGATATTGGCAAGGAAAAGCTGTCTTGTACCTTTGCATTTTTCTCCCAAACGAAGGACACTAGAAAGAAAATTTTAAAGCCTCCTGTTAGGCCATCATCTACACGGCATAGCCCTGAATTTTCCAATGCGCAGCTTTGTGCAAAAGAGAGATATTGGCAAGGAAAAGCTGTCTTGTACCATTGGATTTTTCTCCCAAACGAAGGACACTAGAATGAAAATTTTAAAGCTTCCTGTTAGTGCTTCATCTACACGGTATAGCCCTGAATTTTCCAATGCGTAGCTCTTTGCAAAAGAGAGATATTGGCAAGGAAAAGCTGTCTTGTACCTTTGCATTTTTCTCCCAAACGAAGGACACTAGAAATAAAATTTTAAAGCCTCCTGTTAGGCCATCATCTACACGGCATAGCCCTGCATTTTCCAATGCGCTACTCTTTGCAAAAGAGAGATATTGGCAAGGAAAAGCTGTCTTGTACCTTTGCATTTTTCTCCCAAACGAAGGACACTAGAAAGAAAATTTGAAAGCCTCCTGTTAGGCCATCATCTACACGGCATAGCCCTGAATTTTCCAATGCGCAGCTCTTTGCAAAAGAGAGATATTGGCAAGGAAAAGCTGTCTTGTACCTTTGCATTTTTCTCCCAAACGAAGGACACTAGAAAGAAAATTTTAAAGCCTCCTGTTAGGCCATCATCTACACGGCATAGCTCTGAATTTTCCAATGCGCAGCTCTTTGCAAAAGAGAGATATTGGCAAGGAAAAGCTGTCTTGTACCTTTGCATTTTTCTCCCAAACGAAGGACACTAGAAAGAAAATTTTAAAGCCTCCTGTTAGGCCATCATCTACACGGCATAACCCTGAATTTTCCAATGCGCAGCTTTGTGCAAAAGAGAGATATTGGCAAGGAAAAGCTGTCTTGTACCTTTGCATTTTTCTCCCAAACGAAGGACACTAGAAATAAAATTTTAAAGCCTCCTGTTAGGCCATCATCTACACGGCATAGCCCTGAATTTTCCAATGCGCAGCTCTTTGCAAAAGAGAGATATTGGCAAGGAAAAGCTGTCTTGTACCTTTGCATTTTTCTCCCAAACGAAGGACACTAGAAAGAAAATGTTAAAGCCTCCTGTTAGGCCATCATCTACACGGCATAGCCCTGACTTTTCCAATGCGCAGCTCTTTGCAAAAGAGAGATATTGGCAAGGAAAAGCTGTCTTGTACCTTTGCATTTTTCTCCCAAACGAAGGACACTAGAAAGAAAATTTTAAAGCCTCCTGTTAGGCCATCATCTACACGGCATAGCCCTGAATTTTCCAATGCGCAGCTCTTTGCAAAAGAGAGATATTGGCAAGGAAAAGCTGTCTTGTACCTTTGCATTTTTCTCCCAAACGAAGGACACTAGAAAGAAAATTTTAAAGCCTCCTGTTAGGCCATCATCTACACGGCATAGCCCTGAATTTTCCAATGCGCAGCTCTTTGCAAAAGAGAGATATTGGCAAGGAAAAGCTGTCTTGTACCTTTGCATTTTTCTCCCAAACGAAGGACACTAGAAAGAAAATTTTAAAGCCTCCTGTTAGGCCATCATCTACACGGCATAGCCCTGAATTTTCCAATGAGCAGCTTTGTGCAAAAGAGAGATATTGGCAAGGAAAAGCTGTCTTGTACCTTTGCATTTTTCTCCCAAACGAAGGACACTAGAAATAAAATTTTAAAGCCTCCTGTTAGGCCATCATCTACACGGCATAGCCCTGAATTTTCCAATGCGCAGCTCTTTGCAAAAGAGAGATATTGGCAAGGAAAAGCTGTCTTGTACCTTTGCATTTTTCTCCCAAACGAAGGACACTAGAAAGAAAATTTTAAAGCCTCCTGTTAGGCCATCATCTACACGGCATAGCCCTGAATTTTCCAATGCGCAGCTCTTTGCAAAAGAGAGATATTGGCAAGGAAAAGCTGTCTTGTACCTTTGCATTTTTCTCCCAAACGAATGACACTAGAAAGAAAATTTTAAAGCCTCCTGTTAGGCCATCATCTACACGGCATAGCCCTGAATTTTCCAATGCGCAGCTTTGTGCAAAAGAGAGATATTGGCAAGGAAAAGCTGTCTTGTACCATTGGATTTTTCTCCCAAACGAAGGACACTAGAATGAAAATTTTAAAGCCTCCTGTTTGTGCTTCATCTACACGGTATAGCCCTGAATTTTCCAATGCGTAGCTCTTTGCAAAAGAGAGATATTGGCAAGGAAAAGCTGTCTTGTACCTTTGCATTTTTCTCTTAAACGAAGGACACTAGAAATACAATTTTAAAGCCTCCTGTTAGGCCATCATCTACACGGCATAGCCCTGAATTTTCCAATGCGCAGCTCTTTGCAAAGAGAGATATTGGCAAGGAAAAGCTGTCTTGTACCTTTGCATTTTTCTCCCAAACGAAGGACACTAGAAAGAAAATTTTAAAGCCTCCTGTTAGGCCATCATCTACACGGCATAGCCCTGAATTTTCCAATGCGCAGCTCTTTGCAAAAGAGAGATATTGGCAAGGAAAAGCTGTCTTGTACCTTTGCATTTTTCTCCCAAACGAAGGACACTAGAAAGAAAATTTTAAAGCCTCCTGTTAGGCCATCATCTACACGGCATAGCCCTGAATTTTCCAATGCGCAGCTTTGTGCAAAAGAGAGATATTGGCAAGGAAAAGCTGTCTTGTACCTTTGCATTTTTCTCCCAAACGAAGGACACTAGAAAGAAAATTTTAAAGCCTCCTGTTAGGCCATCATCTACACGGCATAGCCCTGAATTTTCCAATGCGCAGCTCTTTGCAAAAGAGAGATATTGGCAAGGAAAAGCTGTCTTGTACCTTTGCATTTTTCTCCCAAACGAAGGACACTAGAAAGAAAATTTTAAAGCCTCCTGTTAGGCCATCATCTACACGGCATAGCCCTGAATTTTCCAATGCGCAGCTCTTTGCAAAAGAGAGATATTGGCAAGGAAAAGCTGTCTTGTACCTTTGCATTTTTCTCCCAAACGAAGGACACTAGAAAGAAAATTTTAAAGCCTCCTGTTAGGCCATCATCTACACGGCATAGCCCTGAATTTTCCAATGCGCAGCTCTATGCAAAAGAGAGATATTGGCAAGGAAAAGCTGTCTTGTACCTTTGCATTTTTCTCCCAAACGAAGGACACTAGAAAGAAAATTTTAAAGCCTCCTGTTAGGCCATCATCTACACGGCATAACCCTGAATTTTCCAATGCGCAGCTTTGTGCAAAAGAGAGATATTGGCAAGGAAAAGCTGTCTTGTACCTTTGCATTTTTCTCCCAAACGAAGGACACTAGAAAGAAAATTTTAAAGCCTCCTGTTAGGCCATCATCTACACGGCATAGCCCTGAATTTTCCAATGCGCAGCTCTATGCAAAAGAGAGATATTGGCAAGGAAAAGCTGTCTTGTACCTTTGCATTTTTCTCCCAAACGAAGGACACTAGAAAGAAAATTTTAAAGCCTCCTGTTAGGCCATCATCTACACGGCATAACCCTGAATTTTCCAATGCGCAGCTTTGTGCAAAAGAGAGATATTGGCAAGGAAAAGCTGTCTTGTACCTTTGCATTTTTCTCCCAAACGAAGGACACTAGAAATAAAATTTTAAAGCCTCCTGTTAGGCCATCATCTACACGGCATAGCCCTGAATTTTCCAATGCGCAGCTCTTTGCAAAAGAGAGATATTGGCAAGGAAAAGCTGTCTTGTACCTTTGCATTTTTCTCCCAAACGAAGGACACTAGAAAGAAAATGTTAAAGCCTCCTGTTAGGCCATCATCTACACGGCATAGCCCTGACTTTTCCAATGCGCAGCTCTTTGCAAAAGAGAGATATTGGCAAGGAAAAGCTGTCTTGTACCTTTGCATTTTTCTCCCAAACGAAGGACACTAGAAAGAAAATTTTAAAGCCTCCTGTTAGGCCATCATCTACACGGCATAGCCCTGAATTTTCCAATGCGCAGCTCTTTGCAAAAGAGAGATATTGGCAAGGAAAAGCTGTCTTGTACCTTTGCATTTTTCTCCCAAACGAAGGACACTAGAAAGAAAATTTTAAAGCCTCCTGTTAGGCCATCATCTACACGGCATAGCCCTGAATTTTCCAATGCGCAGCTCTTTGCAAAAGAGAGATATTGGCAAGGAAAAGCTGTCTTGTACCTTTGCATTTTTCTCCCAAACGAAGGACACTAGAAAGAAAATTTTAAAGCCTCCTGTTAGGCCATCATCTACACGGCATAGCCCTGAATTTTCCAATGAGCAGCTTTGTGCAAAAGAGAGATATTGGCAAGGAAAAGCTGTCTTGTACCTTTGCATTTTTCTCCCAAACGAAGGACACTAGAAATAAAATTTTAAAGCCTCCTGTTAGGCCATCATCTACACGGCATAGCCCTGAATTTTCCAATGCGCAGCTCTTTGCAAAAGAGAGATATTGGCAAGGAAAAGCTGTCTTGTACCTTTGCATTTTTCTCCCAAACGAAGGACACTAGAAAGAAAATTTTAAAGCCTCCTGTTAGGCCATCATCTACACGGCATAGCCCTGAATTTTCCAATGCGCAGCTCTTTGCAAAAGAGAGATATTGGCAAGGAAAAGCTGTCTTGTACCTTTGCATTTTTCTCCCAAACGAAGGACACTAGAAAGAAAATTTTAAAGCCTCCTGTTAGGCCATCATCTACACGGCATAGCCCTGAATTTTCCAATGCGCAGCTTTGTGCAAAAGAGAGATATTGGCAAGGAAAAGCTGTCTTGTACCATTGGATTTTTCTCCCAAACGAAGGACACTAGAATGAAAATTTTAAAGCCTCCTGTTTGTGCTTCATCTACACGGTATAGCCCTGAATTTTCCAATGCGTAGCTCTTTGCAAAAGAGAGATATTGGCAAGGAAAAGCTGTCTTGTACCTTTGCATTTTTCTCTTAAACGAAGGACACTAGAAATACAATTTTAAAGCCTCCTGTTAGGCCATCATCTACACGGCATAGCCCTGAATTTTCCAATGCGCAGCTCTTTGCAAAGAGAGATATTGGCAAGGAAAAGCTGTCTTGTACCTTTGCATTTTTCTCCCAAACGAAGGACACTAGAAAGAAAATTTTAAAGCCTCCTGTTAGGCCATCATCTACACGGCATAGCCCTGAATTTTCCAATGCGCAGCTCTTTGCAAAAGAGAGATATTGGCAAGGAAAAGCTGTCTTGTACCTTTGCATTTTTCTCCCAAACGAAGGACACTAGAAAGAAAATTTTAAAGCCTCCTGTTAGGCCATCATCTACACGGCATAGCCCTGAATTTTCCAATGCGCAGCTTTGTGCAAAAGAGAGATATTGGCAAGGAAAAGCTGTCTTGTACCTTTGCATTTTTCTCCCAAACGAAGGACACTAGAAAGAAAATTTTAAAGCCTCCTGTTAGGCCATCATCTACACGGCATAGCCCTGAATTTTCCAATGCGCAGCTCTTTGCAAAAGAGAGATATTGGCAAGGAAAAGCTGTCTTGTACCTTTGGCATTTTTCTCCCAAACGAAGGACACTAGAAAGAAAATTTTAAAGCCTCCTGTTAGGCCATCATCTACACGGCATAGCCCTGAATTTCCAATGCGCAGCTCTTTGCAAAAGAGAGATATTGGCAAGGAAAAGCTGTCTTGTACCTTTGCATTTTTCTCCCAAACGAAGGACACTAGAAAGAAAATTTTAAAGCCTCCTGTTAGGCCATCATCTACACGGCATAGCCCTGAATTTTCCAATGCGCAGCTCTATGCAAAAGAGAGATATTGGCAAGGAAAAGCTGTCTTGTACCTTTGCATTTTTCTCCCAAACGAAGGACACTAGAAAGAAAATTTTAAAGCCTCCTGTTAGGCCATCATCTACACGGCATAACCCTGAATTTTCCAATGCGCAGCTTTGTGCAAAAGAGAGATATTGGCAAGGAAAAGCTGTCTTGTACCTTTGCATTTTTCTCCCAAACGAAGGACACTAGAATGAAAATTTTAAAGCCTCCTGTTAGTGCTTCATCTACACGGTATAGCCCTGAATTTTCCAATGCGTAGCTCTTTGCAAAAGAGAGATATTGGCAAGGAAAAGCTGTCTTGTACCTTTGCATTTTTCTCACAAACGAAGGACACTAGAAATAAAATTTTAAAGCCTCCTGTTAGGCCATCATCTACACGGCATAGCCCTGAATTTTCCAATGCGCAGCTCTTTGCAAAAGAGAGATATTGGCAAGGAAAAGCTGTCTTGTACCTTTGCATTTTTCTCCCAAACGAAGGACACTAGAAAGAAAATTTTAAAGCCTCCTGTTAGGCCATCATCTACACGGCATAGCCCTGAATTTTCCAATGCGCAGCTCTTTGCAAAAGAGAGATATTGGCAAGGAAAAGCTGTCTTGTACCTTTGCATTTTTCTCCCAAACGAAGGACACTAGAAAGAAAATTTTAAAGCCTCCTGTTAGGCCATCATCTACACGGCATAGCCATGAATTTTCCAATGCGCAGCTCTTTGCAAAAGAGAGATATTGGCAAGGAAAAGCTGTCTTGTACCTTTGCATTTTTCTCCCAAACGAAGGACACTAGAAAGAAAATTTTAAAGCCTCCTGTTAGGCCATCATCTACAAGGCATAACCCTGAATTTTCCAATGCGCAGCTTTGTGCAAAAGAGAAATATTGGCAAGGAAAAGCTGTCTTGTACCTTTGCATTTTTCTCCCAAACGAAGGACACTAGAAATAAAATTTTAAAGCCTCCTTTTAGGCCATCATCTACACGGCATAGCCCTGAATATTCCAATGCGCAGCTCTTTGCAAAAGAGAGATATTGGCAAGGAAAAGCTGTCTTGTACCTTTGCATTTTTCTCCCAAACGAAGGACACTAGAAAGAAAATTTTAAAGCCTCCTGTTAGGCCATCATCTACACGGCATAGCCCTGAATTTTCCAATGCGCAGCTCTTTGCAAAAGAGAGATATTGGCAAGGAAAAGCTGTCTTGTACCTTTGCATTTTTCTCCCAAACGAAGGACACTAGAAAGAAAATTTTAAAGCCTCCTGTTAGGTTATCATCTACACGGCATAGCCCTAAATTTTCCAATGCGCAGCTCTTTGCAAAAGAGAGATATTGGCAAGGAAAAGCTGTCTTGTACCTTTGCATTTTTCTCCCAAACGAAGGACACTAGAAAGAAAATTTTAAAGCCTCCTGTTAGGCCATCATCTACACGGCATAGCCCTGAATTTTCCAATGCGCAGCTCTTTGCAAAAGAGAGATATTGGCAAGGAAAAGCTGTCTTGTACCTTTGCATTTTTCTCCCAAACGAAGGACACTAGAAAGAAAATTTTAAAGCCTCCTGTTAGGCCATCATCTACACGGCATAGCCCTGAATTTTCCAATGCGCAGCTCTTTGCAAAAGAGAGATACTGGCAAGGAAAAGCTGTCTTGTACCTTTGCATTTTTCTCCCAAACGAAGGACACTAGAAAGAAAATTTTAAAGCCTCCTGTTAGGCCATCATCTACACGGCATAGCCCTGAATTTTCCAATGCGCAGCTCTTTGCAAAAGAGAGATATTGGCAAGGAAAAGCTGTCTTGTACCTTTGCATTTTTCTCCCAAACGAAGGACACTAGAAAGAAAATTTTAAAGCCTCCTGTTAGGCCATCATCTACACGGCATAGCCCTGAATTTTCCAATGCGCAGCTTTGTGCAAAAGAGAGATATTGGCAAGGAAAAGCTGTCTTGTACCATTGGATTTTTCTCCCAAACGAAGGACACTAGAATGAAAATTTTAAAGCTTCCTGTTAGTGCTTCATCTACACGGTATAGCCCTGAATTTTCCAATGCGTAGCTCTTTGCAAAAGAGAGATATTGGCAAGGAAAAGCTGTCTTGTACCTTTGCATTTTTCTCCCAAACGAAGGACACTAGAAATAAAATTTTAAAGCCTCCTGTTAGGCCATCATCTACACGGCATAGCCCTGCATTTTCCAATGCGCTACTCTTTGCAAAAGAGAGATATTGGCAAGGAAAAGCTGTCTTGTACCTTTGCATTTTTCTCCCAAACGAAGGACACTAGAAAGAAAATTTGAAAGCCTCCTGTTAGGCCATCATCTACACGGCATAGCCCTGAATTTTCCAATGCGCAGCTCTTTGCAAAAGAGAGATATTGGCAAGGAAAAGCTGTCTTGTACCTTTGCATTTTTCTCCCAAACGAAGGACACTAGAAAGAAAATTTTAAAGCCTCCTGTTAGGCCATCATCTACACGGCATAGCTCTGAATTTTCCAATGCGCAGCTCTTTGCAAAAGAGAGATATTGGCAAGGAAAAGCTGTCTTGTACCTTTGCATTTTTCTCCCAAACGAAGGACACTAGAAAGAAAATTTTAAAGCCTCCTGTTAGGCCATCATCTACACGGCATAACCCTGAATTTTCCAATGCGCAGCTTTGTGCAAAAGAGAGATATTGGCAAGGAAAAGCTGTCTTGTACCTTTGCATTTTTCTCCCAAACGAAGGACACTAGAAATAAAATTTTAAAGCCTCCTGTTAGGCCATCATCTACACGGCATAGCCCTGAATTTTCCAATGCGCAGCTCTTTGCAAAAGAGAGATATTGGCAAGGAAAAGCTGTCTTGTACCTTTGCATTTTTCTCCCAAACGAAGGACACTAGAAAGAAAATGTTAAAGCCTCCTGTTAGGCCATCATCTACACGGCATAGCCCTGACTTTTCCAATGCGCAGCTCTTTGCAAAAGAGAGATATTGGCAAGGAAAAGCTGTCTTGTACCTTTGCATTTTTCTCCCAAACGAAGGACACTAGAAAGAAAATTTTAAAGCCTCCTGTTAGGCCATCATCTACACGGCATAGCCCTGAATTTTCCAATGCGCAGCTCTTTGCAAAAGAGAGATATTGGCAAGGAAAAGCTGTCTTGTACCTTTGCATTTTTCTCCCAAACGAAGGACACTAGAAAGAAAATTTTAAAGCCTCCTGTTAGGCCATCATCTACACGGCATAGCCCTGAATTTTCCAATGCGCAGCTCTTTGCAAAAGAGAGATATTGGCAAGGAAAAGCTGTCTTGTACCTTTGCATTTTTCTCCCAAACGAAGGACACTAGAAAGAAAATTTTAAAGCCTCCTGTTAGGCCATCATCTACACGGCATAGCCCTGAATTTTCCAATGAGCAGCTTTGTGCAAAAGAGAGATATTGGCAAGGAAAAGCTGTCTTGTACCTTTGCATTTTTCTCCCAAACGAAGGACACTAGAAATAAAATTTTAAAGCCTCCTGTTAGGCCATCATCTACACGGCATAGCCCTGAATTTTCCAATGCGCAGCTCTTTGCAAAAGAGAGATATTGGCAAGGAAAAGCTGTCTTGTACCTTTGCATTTTTCTCCCAACGAAGGACACTAGAAAGAAAATTTTAAAGCCTCCTGTTAGGCCATCATCTACACGGCATAGCCCTGAATTTTCCAATGCGCAGCTCTTTGCAAAAGAGAGATATTGGCAAGGAAAAGCTGTCTTGTACCTTTGCATTTTTCTCCAAACGAATGACACTAGAAAGAAAATTTTAAAGCCTCCTGTTAGGCCATCATCTACACGGCATAGCCCTGAATTTTCCAATGCGCAGCTTTGTGCAAAAGAGAGATATTGGCAAGGAAAAGCTGTCTTGTACCATTGGATTTTTCTCCCAAACGAAGGACACTAGAATGAAAATTTTAAAGCCTCCTGTTTGTGCTTCATCTACACGGTATAGCCCTGAATTTTCCAATGCGTAGCTCTTTGCAAAAGAGAGATATTGGCAAGGAAAAGCTGTCTTGTACCTTTGCATTTTTCTCTTAAACGAAGGACACTAGAAATACAATTTTAAAGCCTCCTGTTAGGCCATCATCTACACGGCATAGCCCTGAATTTTCCAATGCGCAGCTCTTTGCAAAGAGAGATATTGGCAAGGAAAAGCTGTCTTGTACCTTTGCATTTTTCTCCCAAACGAAGGACACTAGAAAGAAAATTTTAAAGCCTCCTGTTAGGCCATCATCTACACGGCATAGCCCTGAATTTTCCAATGCGCAGCTCTTTGCAAAAGAGAGATATTGGCAAGGAAAAGCTGTCTTGTACCTTTGCATTTTTCTCCCAAACGAAGGACACTAGAAAGAAAATTTTAAAGCCTCCTGTTAGGCCATCATCTACACGGCATAGCCCTGAATTTTCCAATGCGCAGCTTTGTGCAAAAGAGAGATATTGGCAAGGAAAAGCTGTCTTGTACCTTTGCATTTTTCTCCCAAACGAAGGACACTAGAAAGAAAATTTTAAAGCCTCCTGTTAGGCCATCATCTACACGGCATAGCCCTGAATTTTCCAATGCGCAGCTCTTTGCAAAAGAGAGATATTGGCAAGGAAAAGCTGTCTTGTACCTTTGCATTTTTCTCCCAAACGAAGGACACTAGAAAGAAAATTTTAAAGCCTCCTGTTAGGCCATCATCTACACGGCATAGCCCTGAATTTTCCAATGCGCAGCTCTTTGCAAAAGAGAGATATTGGCAAGGAAAAGCTGTCTTGTACCTTTGCATTTTTCTCCCAAACGAAGGACACTAGAAAGAAAATTTTAAAGCCTCCTGTTAGGCCATCATCTACACGGCATAGCCCTGAATTTTCCAATGCGCAGCTCTATGCAAAAGAGAGATATTGGCAAGGAAAAGCTGTCTTGTACCTTTGCATTTTTCTCCCAAACGAAGGACACTAGAAAGAAAATTTTAAAGCCTCCTGTTAGGCCATCATCTACACGGCATAACCCTGAATTTTCCAATGCGCAGCTTTGTGCAAAAGAGAGATATTGGCAAGGAAAAGCTGTCTTGTACCTTTGCATTTTTCTCCCAAACGAAGGACACTAGAAAGAAAATTTTAAAGCCTCCTGTTAGGCCATCATCTACACGGCATAGCCCTGAATTTTCCAATGCGCAGCTCTATGCAAAAGAGAGATATTGGCAAGGAAAAGCTGTCTTGTACCTTTGCATTTTTCTCCCAAACGAAGGACACTAGAAAGAAAATTTTAAAGCCTCCTGTTAGGCCATCATCTACACGGCATAACCCTGAATTTTCCAATGCGCAGCTTTGTGCAAAAGAGAGATATTGGCAAGGAAAAGCTGTCTTGTACCTTTGCATTTTTCTCCCAAACGAAGGACACTAGAAATAAAATTTTAAAGCCTCCTGTTAGGCCATCATCTACACGGCATAGCCCTGAATTTTCCAATGCGCAGCTCTTTGCAAAAGAGAGATATTGGCAAGGAAAAGCTGTCTTGTACCTTTGCATTTTTCTCCCAAACGAAGGACACTAGAAAGAAAATGTTAAAGCCTCCTGTTAGGCCATCATCTACACGGCATAGCCCTGACTTTTCCAATGCGCAGCTCTTTGCAAAAGAGAGATATTGGCAAGGAAAAGCTGTCTTGTACCTTTGCATTTTTCTCCCAAACGAAGGACACTAGAAAGAAAATTTTAAAGCCTCCTGTTAGGCCATCATCTACACGGCATAGCCCTGAATTTTCCAATGCGCAGCTCTTTGCAAAAGAGAGATATTGGCAAGGAAAAGCTGTCTTGTACCTTTGCATTTTTCTCCCAAACGAAGGACACTAGAAAGAAAATTTTAAAGCCTCCTGTTAGGCCATCATCTACACGGCATAGCCCTGAATTTTCCAATGCGCAGCTCTTTGCAAAAGAGAGATATTGGCAAGGAAAAGCTGTCTTGTACCTTTGCATTTTTCTCCCAAACGAAGGACACTAGAAAGAAAATTTTAAAGCCTCCTGTTAGGCCATCATCTACACGGCATAGCCCTGAATTTTCCAATGAGCAGCTTTGTGCAAAAGAGAGATATTGGCAAGGAAAAGCTGTCTTGTACCTTTGCATTTTTCTCCCAAACGAAGGACACTAGAAATAAAATTTTAAAGCCTCCTGTTAGGCCATCATCTACACGGCATAGCCCTGAATTTTCCAATGCGCAGCTCTTTGCAAAAGAGAGATATTGGCAAGGAAAAGCTGTCTTGTACCTTTGCATTTTTCTCCCAAACGAAGGACACTAGAAAGAAAATTTTAAAGCCTCCTGTTAGGCCATCATCTACACGGCATAGCCCTGAATTTTCCAATGCGCAGCTCTTTGCAAAAGAGAGATATTGGCAAGGAAAAGCTGTCTTGTACCTTTGCATTTTTCTCCCAAACGAAGGACACTAGAAAGAAAATTTTAAAGCCTCCTGTTAGGCCATCATCTACACGGCATAGCCCTGAATTTTCCAATGCGCAGCTTTGTGCAAAAGAGAGATATTGGCAAGGAAAAGCTGTCTTGTACCATTGGATTTTTCTCCCAAACGAAGGACACTAGAATGAAAATTTTAAAGCCTCCTGTTTGTGCTTCATCTACACGGTATAGCCCTGAATTTTCCAATGCGTAGCTCTTTGCAAAAGAGAGATATTGGCAAGGAAAAGCTGTCTTGTACCTTTGCATTTTTCTCTTAAACGAAGGACACTAGAAATACAATTTTAAAGCCTCCTGTTAGGCCATCATCTACACGGCATAGCCCTGAATTTTCCAATGCGCAGCTCTTTGCAAAGAGAGATATTGGCAAGGAAAAGCTGTCTTGTACCTTTGCATTTTTCTCCCAAACGAAGGACACTAGAAAGAAAATTTTAAAGCCTCCTGTTAGGCCATCATCTACACGGCATAGCCCTGAATTTTCCAATGCGCAGCTCTTTGCAAAAGAGAGATATTGGCAAGGAAAAGCTGTCTTGTACCTTTGCATTTTTCTCCCAAACGAAGGACACTAGAAAGAAAATTTTAAAGCCTCCTGTTAGGCCATCATCTACACGGCATAGCCCTGAATTTTCCAATGCGCAGCTTTGTGCAAAAGAGAGATATTGGCAAGGAAAAGCTGTCTTGTACCTTTGCATTTTTCTCCCAAACGAAGGACACTAGAAAGAAAATTTTAAAGCCTCCTGTTAGGCCATCATCTACACGGCATAGCCCTGAATTTTCCAATGCGCAGCTCTTTGCAAAAGAGAGATATTGGCAAGGAAAAGCTGTCTTGTACCTTTGCATTTTTCTCCCAAACGAAGGACACTAGAAAGAAAATTTTAAAGCCTCCTGTTAGGCCATCATCTACACGGCATAGCCCTGAATTTTCCAATGCGCAGCTCTTTGCAAAAGAGAGATATTGGCAAGGAAAAGCTGTCTTGTACCTTTGCATTTTTCTCCCAAACGAAGGACACTAGAAAGAAAATTTTAAAGCCTCCTGTTAGGCCATCATCTACACGGCATAGCCCTGAATTTTCCAATGCGCAGCTCTATGCAAAAGAGAGATATTGGCAAGGAAAAGCTGTCTTGTACCTTTGCATTTTTCTCCCAAACGAAGGACACTAGAAAGAAAATTTTAAAGCCTCCTGTTAGGCCATCATCTACACGGCATAGCCCTGAATTTTCCAATGCGCAGCTCTTTGCAAAAGAGAGATATTGGCAAGGAAAAGCTGTCTTGTACCTTTGCATTTTTCTCCCAAACGAAGGACACTAGAAAGAAAATTTTAAAGCCTCCTGTTAGGCCATCATCTACACGGCATAGCCCTGAATTTTCCAATGCGCAGCTTTGTGCAAAAGAGAGATATTGGCAAGGAAAAGCTGTCTTGTACCATTGGATTTTTCTCCCAAACGAAGGACACTAGAATGAAAATTTTAAAGCCTCCTGTTAGTGCTTCATCTACACGGTATAGCCCTGAATTTTCCAATGCGTAGCTCTTTGCAAAAGAGAGATATTGGCAATGAAAAGCTGTCTTGTACCTTTGCATTTTTCTCCCAAACGAAGGACACTAGAAATAAAATTTTAAAGCCTCCTGTTAGGCCATCATCTACACGGCATAGCCCTGAATTTTCCAATGCGCAGCTCTTTGCAAAAGAGAGATATTGGCAAGGAAAAGCTGTCTTGTACCTTTGCATTTTTCTCCCAAACGAAGGACACTAGAAAGAAAATTTTAAAGCCTCCTGTTAGGCCATCATCTACACGGCATAGCCCTGAATTTTCCAATGCGCAGCTCTTTGCAAAAGAGAGATATTGGCAAGGAAAAGCTGTCTTGTACCTTTGCATTTTTCTCCCAAACGAAGGACACTAGAAAGAAAATTTTAAAGCCTCCTGTTAGGCCATCATCTACACGGCATAGCCCTGAATTTTCCAATGCGCAGCTCTTTGCAAAAGAGAGATATTGGCAAGGAAAAGCTGTCTTGTACCTTTGCATTTTTCTCCCAAACGAAGGACACTAAAAAGAAAATTTTAAAGCCTCCTGTTAGGCCATCATCTACACGGCATAGCCCTGAATTTTCCAATGCGCAGCTCTTTGCAAAAGAGAGATATTGGCAAGGAAAAGCTGTCTTGTACCTTTGCATTTTTCTCCTAAACGAAGGACACTAGAAAGAAAATTTTAAAGCCTCCTGTTAGGCCATCATCTACACGGCATAGCCCTGAATTTTCCAATGCGCAGCTTTGTGCAAAAGAGAGATATTGGCAAGGAAAAGCTGTCTTGTACCTTTGCATTTTTCTCCCAAACGAAGGACACTAGAAAGAAAATTTTAAAGCCTCCTGTTAGGCCATCATCTACACGGCATAGCCCTGAATTTTCCAATGCGCAGCTCTTTGCAAAAGAGAGATATTGGCAAGGAAAAGCTGTCTTGTACCTTTGCATTTTTCTCCCAAACGAAGGACACTAGAAAGAAAATTTTAAAGCCTCCTGTTAGGCCATCATCTACACGGCATAGCCCTGAATTTTCCAATGCGCAGCTCTTTGCAAAAGAGAGATATTGGCAAGGAAAAGCTGTCTTGTACCTTTGCATTTTTCTCCCAAACGAAGGACACTAGAAAGAAAATTTTAAAGCCTCCTGTTAGGCCATCATCTACACGGCATAGCCCTGAATTTTCCAATGCGCAGCTCTTTGCAAAAGAGAGATATTGGCAAGGAAAAGCTGTCTTGTACCTTTGCATTTTTCTCCCAAACGAAGGACAATAGAAAGAAAATTTTAAAGCCTCCTGTTAGGCCATCATCTACTCGGCATAGCCCTGAATTTTCCAATGCGCAGCTCTTTGCAAAAGAGAGATATTGGCAAGGAAAAGCTGTCTTGTACCTTTGCATTTTTCTCCCAAACGAAGGACACTAGAAAGAAAATTTTAAAGCCTCCTGTTAGGCCATCATCTACACGGCATAGCCCTGAATTTTCCAATGCGCAGCTTTGTGCAAAAGAGAGATATTGGCAAGGAAAAGCTGTCTTGTACCTTTGCATTTTTCTCCCAAACGAAGGACACTAGAAAGAAAATTTTAAAGCCTCCTGTTAGGCCATCATCTACACGGCATAGCCCTGAATTTTCCAATGCGCAGCTCTTTGCAAAAGAGAGATATTGGCAAGGAAAAGCTGTCTTGTACCTTTGCATTTTTCTCCCAAACGAAGGACACTAGAAAGAAAATTTTAAAGCCTCCTGTTAGGCCATCATCTACACGGCATAGCCCTGAATTTTCCAATGCGCAGCTCTTTGCAAAAGAGAGATATTGGCAAGGAAAAGCTGTCTTGTACCTTTGCATTTTTCTCCCAAACGAAGGACAATAGAAAGAAAATTTTAAAGCCTCCTGTTAGGCCATCATCTACTCGGCATAGCCCTGAATTTTCCAATGCGCAGCTCTTTGCAAAAGAGAGATATTGGCAAGGAAAAGCTGTCTTGTACCTTTGCATTTTTCTCCTAAACGAAGGACACTAGAAAGAAAATTTTAAAGCCTCCTGTTAGGCCATCATCTACACGGCATAGCCCTGAATTTTCCAATGCGCAGCTTTGTGCAAAAGAGAGATATTGGCAAGGAAAAGCTGTCTTGTACCTTTGCATTTTTCTCCCAAACGAAGGACACTAGAAATAAAATTTTAAAGCCTCCTGTTAGGCCATCATCTACACGGCATAGCCCTGAATTTTCCAATGCGCAGCTCTTTGCAAAAGAGAGATATTGGCAAGGAAAAGCTGTCTTGTACCTTTGCATTTTTCTCCCAAACGAAGGACACTAGAAAGAAAATTTTAAAGCCTCCTGTTAGGCCATCATCTACACGGCATAGCCCTGAATTTTCCAATGCGCAGCTCTTTGCAAAAGAGAGATATTGGCAAGGAAAAGCTGTCTTGTACCTTTGCATTTTTCTCCCAAACGAAGGACACTAGAAAGAAAATTTTAAAGCCTCCTGTTAGGCCATCATCTACACGGCATAGCCCTGAATTTTCCAATGCGCAGCTCTTTGCAAAAGAGAGATATTGGCAAGGAAAAGCTGTCTTGTACCTTTGCATTTTTCTCCCAAACGAAGGACACTAGAAAGAAAATTTTAAAGCCTCCTGTTAGGCCATCATCTACACGGCATAGCCCTGAATTTTCCAATGCGCAGCTCTTTGCAAAAGAGAGATATTGGCAAGGAAAAGCTGTCTTGTACCTTTGCATTTTTCTCCCAAACGAAGGACAATAGAAAGAAAATTTTAAAGCCTCCTGTTAGGCCATCATCTACTCGGCATAGCCCTGAATTTTCCAATGCGCAGCTCTTTGCAAAAGAGAGATATTGGCAAGGAAAAGCTGTCTTGTACCTTTGCATTTTTCTCCCAAACGAAGGACACTAGAAAGAAAATTTTAAAGCCTCCTGTTAGGCCATCATCTACACGGCATAGCCCTGAATTTTCCAATGCGCAGCTTTGTGCAAAAGAGAGATATTGGCAAGGAAAAGCTGTCTTGTACCTTTGCATTTTTCTCCAAACGAAGGACACTAGAAAGAAAATTTTAAAGCCTCCTGTTAGGCCATCATCTACACGGCATAGCCCTGAATTTTCCAATGCGCAGCTCTTTGCAAAAGAGAGATATTGGCAAGGAAAAGCTGTCTTGTACCTTTGCATTTTTCTCCCAAACGAAGGACACTAGAAAGAAAATTTTAAAGCCTCCTGTTAGGCCATCATCTACACGGCATAGCCCTGAATTTTCCAATGCGCAGCTCTTTGCAAAAGAGAGATATTGGCAAGGAAAAGCTGTCTTGTACCTTTGCATTTTTCTCCCAAACGAAGGACACTAGAAAGAAAATTTTAAAGCCTCCTGTTAGGCCATCATCTACACGGCATAGCCCTGAATTTTCCAATGCGCAGCTTTGTGCAAAAGAGAGATATTGGCAAGGAAAAGCTGTCTTGTACCATTGGATTTTTCTCCCAAACGAAGGACACTAGAATGAAAATTTTAAAGCCTCCTGTTAGTGCTTCATCTACACGGTATAGCCCTGAATTTTCCAATGCGTAGCTCTTTGCAAAAGAGAGATATTGGCAAGGAAAAGCTGTCTTGTACCTTTGCATTTTTCTCACAAACGAAGGACACTAGAAATAAAATTTTAAAGCCTCCTGTTAGGCCATCATCTACACGGCATAGCCCTGAATTTTCCAATGCGCAGCTCTTTGCAAAAGAGAGATATTGGCAAGGAAAAGCTGTCTTGTACCTTTGCATTTTTCTCCCAAACGAAGGACACTAGAAAGAAAATTTAAAGCCTCCTGTTAGGCCATCATCTACACGGCATAGCCCTGAATTTTCCAATGCGCAGCTCTTTGCAAAAGAGAGATATTGGCAAGGAAAAGCTGTCTTGTACCTTTGCATTTTTCTCCCAAACGAAGGACACTAGAAAGAAAATTTTAAAGCCTCCTGTTAGGCCATCATCTACACGGCATAGCCATGAATTTTCCAATGCGCAGCTCTTTGCAAAAGAGAGATATTGGCAAGGAAAAGCTGTCTTGTACCTTTGCATTTTTCTCCCAAACGAAGGACACTAGAAAGAAAATTTTAAAGCCTCCTGTTAGGCCATCATCTACAAGGCATAACCCTGAATTTTCCAATGCGCAGCTTTGTGCAAAAGAGAGATATTGGCAAGGAAAAGCTGTCTTGTACCTTTGCATTTTTCTCCCAAACGAAGGACACTAGAAATAAAATTTTAAAGCCTCCTTTTAGGCCATCATCTACACGGCATAGCCCTGAATATTCCAATGCGCAGCTCTTTGCAAAATAGAGATATTGGCAAGGAAAAGCTGTCTTGTACCTTTGCATTTTTCTCCCAAACGAAGGACACTAGAAAGAAAATTTTAAAGCCTCCTGTTAGGCCATCATCTACACGGCATAGCCCTGAATTTTCCAATGCGCAGCTCTTTGCAAAAGAGAGATATTGGCAAGGAAAAGCTGTCTTGTACCTTTGCATTTTTCTCCCAAACGAAGGACACTAGAAAGAAAATTTTAAAGCCTCCTGTTAGGTTATCATCTACACGGCATAGCCCTAAATTTTCCAATGCGCAGCTCTTTGCAAAAGAGAGATATTGGCAAGGAAAAGCTGTCTTGTACCTTTGCATTTTTCTCCCAAACGAAGGACACTAGAAAGAAAATTTTAAAGCCTCCTGTTAGGCCATCATCTACACGGCATAGCCCTGAATTTTCCAATGCGCAGCTCTTTGCAAAAGAGAGATATTGGCAAGGAAAAGCTGTCTTGTACCTTTGCATTTTTCTCCCAAACGAAGGACACTAGAAAGAAAATTTTAAAGCCTCCTGTTAGGCCATCATCTACACGGCATAGCCCTGAATTTTCCAATGCGCAGCTCTTTGCAAAAGAGAGATACTGGCAAGGAAAAGCTGTCTTGTACCTTTGCATTTTTCTCCCAAACGAAGGACACTAGAAAGAAAATTTTAAAGCCTCCTGTTAGGCCATCATCTACACGGCATAGCCCTGAATTTTCCAATGCGCAGCTCTTTGCAAAAGAGAGATATTGGCAAGGAAAAGCTGTCTTGTACCTTTGCATTTTTCTCCCAAACGAAGGACACTAGAAAGAAAATTTTAAAGCCTCCTGTTAGGCCATCATCTACACGGCATAGCCCTGAATTTTCCAATGCGCAGCTTTGTGCAAAAGAGAGATATTGGCAAGGAAAAGCTGTCTTGTACCATTGGATTTTTCTCCCAAACGAAGGACACTAGAATGAAAATTTTAAAGCTTCCTGTTAGTGCTTCATCTACACGGTATAGCCCTGAATTTTCCAATGCGTAGCTCTTTGCAAAAGAGAGATATTGGCAAGGAAAAGCTGTCTTGTACCTTTGCATTTTTCTCCCAAACGAAGGACACTAGAAATAAAATTTTAAAGCCTCCTGTTAGGCCATCATCTACACGGCATAGCCCTGCATTTTCCAATGCGCTACTCTTTGCAAAAGAGAGATATTGGCAAGGAAAAGCTGTCTTGTACCTTTGCATTTTTCTCCCAAACGAAGGACACTAGAAAGAAAATTTGAAAGCCTCCTGTTAGGCCATCATCTACACGGCATAGCCCTGAATTTTCCAATGCGCAGCTCTTTGCAAAAGAGAGATATTGGCAAGGAAAAGCTGTCTTGTACCTTTGCATTTTTCTCCCAAACGAAGGACACTAGAAAGAAAATTTTAAAGCCTCCTGTTAGGCCATCATCTACACGGCATAGCTCTGAATTTTCCAATGCGCAGCTCTTTGCAAAAGAGAGATATTGGCAAGGAAAAGCTGTCTTGTACCTTTGCATTTTTCTCCCAAACGAAGGACACTAGAAAGAAAATTTTAAAGCCTCCTGTTAGGCCATCATCTACACGGCATAACCCTGAATTTTCCAATGCGCAGCTTTGTGCAAAAGAGAGATATTGGCAAGGAAAAGCTGTCTTGTACCTTTGCATTTTTCTCCCAAACGAAGGACACTAGAAATAAAATTTTAAAGCCTCCTGTTAGGCCATCATCTACACGGCATAGCCCTGAATTTTCCAATGCGCAGCTCTTTGCAAAAGAGAGATATTGGCAAGGAAAAGCTGTCTTGTACCTTTGCATTTTTCTCCCAAACGAAGGACACTAGAAAGAAAATGTTAAAGCCTCCTGTTAGGCCATCATCTACACGGCATAGCCCTGACTTTTCCAATGCGCAGCTCTTTGCAAAAGAGAGATATTGGCAAGGAAAAGCTGTCTTGTACCTTTGCATTTTTCTCCCAAACGAAGGACACTAGAAAGAAAATTTTAAAGCCTCCTGTTAGGCCATCATCTACACGGCATAGCCCTGAATTTTCCAATGCGCAGCTCTTTGCAAAAGAGAGATATTGGCAAGGAAAAGCTGTCTTGTACCTTTGCATTTTTCTCCCAAACGAAGGACACTAGAAAGAAAATTTTAAAGCCTCCTGTTAGGCCATCATCTACACGGCATAGCCCTAAATTTTCCAATGAGCAGCTTTGTGCAAAAGAGAGATATTGGCAAGGAAAAGCTGTCTTGTACCTTTGCATTTTTCTCCCAAACGAAGGACACTAGAAATAAAATTTTAAAGCCTCCTGTTAGGCCATCATCTACACGGCATAGCCCTGAATTTTCCAATGCGCAGCTCTTTGCAAAAGAGAGATATTGGCAAGGAAAAGCTGTCTTGTACCTTTGCATTTTTCTCCCAAACGAAGGACACTAGAAAGAAAATTTTAAAGCCTCCTGTTAGGCCATCATCTACACGGCATAGCCCTGAATTTTCCAATGCGCAGCTCTTTGCAAAAGAGAGATATTGGCAAGGAAAAGCTGTCTTGTACCTTTGCATTTTTCTCTTAAACGAAGGACACTAGAAATACAATTTTAAAGCCTCCTGTTTGTGCTTCATCTACACGGTATAGCCCTGAATTTTCCAATGCGTAGCTCTTTGCAAAAGAGAGATATTGGCAAGGAAAAGCTGTCTTGTACCTTTGCATTTTTCTCTTAAACGAAGGACACTAGAAATACAATTTTAAAGCCTCCTGTTAGGCCATCATCTACACGGCATAGCCCTGAATTTTCCAATGCGCAGCTCTTTGCAAAAGAGAGATATTGGCAAGGAAAAGCTGTCTTGTACCTTTGCATTTTTCTCCCAAACGAAGGACACTAGAAAGAAAATTTTAAAGCCTCCTGTTAGGCCATCATCTACACGGCATAGCCCTGAATTTTCCAATGCGCAGCTCTTTGCAAAAGAGAGATATTGGCAAGGAAAAGCTGTCTTGTACCTTTGCATTTTTCTCCCAAACGAAGGACACTAGAAAGAAAATTTTAAAGCCTCCTGTTAGGCCATCATCTACACGGCATAGCCCTGAATTTTCCAATGCGCAGCTCTTTGCAAAAGAGAGATATTGGCAAGGAAAAGCTGTCTTGTACCTTTGCATTTTTCTCCCAAACGAAGGACACTAGAAAGAAAATTTTAAAGCCTCCTGTTAGGCCATCATCTACACGGCATAGCCCTGAATTTTCCAATGCGCAGCTCTTTGCAAAGAGAGATATTGGCAAGGAAAAGCTGTCTTGTACCTTTGCATTTTTCTCCCAAACGAAGGACACTAGAAAGAAAATTTTAAAGCCTCCTGTTAGGCCATCATCTACACGGCATAGCCCTGAATTTTCCAATGCGCAGCTCTTTGCAAAAGAGAGATATTGGCAAGGAAAAGCTGTCTTGTACCTTTGCATTTTTCTCCCAAACGAAGGACACTAGAAAGAAAATTTTAAAGCCTCCTGTTAGGCCATCATCTACACGGCATAGCCCTGAATTTTCCAATGCGCAGCTCTTTGCAAAAGAGAGATATTGGCAAGGAAAAGCTGTCTTGTACCTTTGCATTTTTCTCCCAAACGAAGGACACTAGAAAGAAAATTTTAAAGCCTCCTGTTAGGCCATCATCTACACGGCATAGCCCTGAATTTTCCAATGCGCAGCTCTTTGCAAAAGAGAGATATTGGCAAGGAAAAGCTGTCTTGTACCTTTGCATTTTTCTCCCAAACGAAGGACACTAGAAAGAAAATTTTAAAGCCTCCTGTTAGGCCATCATCTACACGGCATAGCCCTGAATTTTCCAATGCGCAGCTCTTTGCAAAAGAGAGATATTGGCAAGGAAAAGCTGTCTTGTACCTTTGCATTTTTCTCCCAAACGAAGGACACTAGAAAGAAAATTTTAAAGCCTCCTGTTAGGCCATCATCTACACGGCATAGCCCTGAATTTTCCAATGCGCAGCTCTTTGCAAAAGAGAGATATTGGCAAGGAAAAGCTGTCTTGTACCTTTGCATTTTTCTCCCAAACGAAGGACACTAGAAAGAAAATTTTAAAGCCTCCTGTTAGGCCATCATCTACACGGCATAGCCCTGAATTTTCCAATGCGCAGCTCTTTGCAAAAGAGAGATATTGGCAAGGAAAAGCTGTCTTGTACCTTTGCATTTTTCTCCCAAACGAAGGACACTAGAAAGAAAATTTTAAAGCCTCCTGTTAGGCCATCATCTACACGGCATAGCCCTGAATTTTCCAATGCGCAGCTCTTTGCAAAAGAGAGATATTGGCAAGGAAAAGCTGTCTTGTACCTTTGCATTTTTCTCCCAAACGAAGGACACTAGAAAGAAAATTTTAAAGCCTCCTGTTAGGCCATCATCTACACGGCATAGCCCTGAATTTTCCAATGCGCAGCTCTTTGCAAAAGAGAGATATTGGCAAGGAAAAGCTGTCTTGTACCTTTGCATTTTCTCTCCAAACGAAGGACACTAGAAAGAAAATTTTAAAGCTCCTGTTAGGCCATCATCTACACGGCCTAGCCTCCCTGAATTTTCCAATGCGCAGCTCTTTGCAAAAGAGAGATATTGGCAAGGAAAAGCTGTCTTGTACCTTTGCATTTTTCTCCCAAACGAAGGACACTAGAAA